>NC_091293.1:2864788-3102288 GCF_038502225.1 Cherax quadricarinatus
TGCATATTAGAGACACTACCGGAGAGAGAGGTGAGGATGATCCAACAAGACTGGACCTTGTATTCACCTGGAGTAGTTTGGACATCGATGATATCATGTATGAAATGCCCCTTGGAGCTAGTGATCATGTGGTTCTGTGCTTTGATTACATAGTTGAGCTGCAAGTGGAGAGAGCAGCAGGAATAGGATGGGAAAAACCAAACTACAGAAGAAGGGACTACACAGGCATGAGGAACTTCCTGCAAGACGTTCATTGGGAGAAAGAACTGGCAAGAAAACCAGTAAAAGAAATGATGGACTATGTGACAACAAAATGCAAGGAGGCAGAGGAGGTTTGTTCCCAAGGAGAAATGGAAATAATGGGAAGACCAGAACGAGTCCTTGGTTCACCCAAAGGTGTAGGGAGGCAAAAACTAGGTGCACTAGAGGATGGAAAAGGTACAGAAGACAGAGAACTCAGGAAAATAAAGAGATTAGCCGAAGAGCCAGAAGCGAATATGCACAGATAAGAAGGGAGGCTCAGCAACAGTACGAAAATGACATAGCATCGAAAGTCAAGTCTGACCCGAAGCTGTTGTGTAGCCACATTAGGAGGAAAACAACAGTCAAGGACCAGGTAATTGGGCTGAAGAAGGATGGGAGTTCACAAGAAACAACCAAGAGGTATGTGAGGAGCTCAACATGAGATTTAAAGAAGTAGTTACAGTGGAAACCAGTAGGACTCCAGGAATTCAAAACAGGAAGGTACACCAACAAGTGCTGGATGAGGTACATATAACCAAGGAGGAGGTGAAGAAGCTGCTGTGTGAACTTGACACCTCAAAGACAGTGGGACCAGACAACATCTCTCCGTGGGTCCTTAGTGAGGGAGCAGAGATGCTGTGTGTGCCACTAACAAAGATCTTCAACACATCCATTGAAACTGGGGAACTACCTGAAGTATGGAAGATGGCAAATGTAGTCCCAATTTTTAAAAACAGAGACAGACACGAGACATTAAACTACATACCTGTGTCACTAACGTGTATAGTATGCAAAGTCATAGAGAAGATCATCAGGAGGAGAGTGGTGGAACACCTGGAAAGAAACAAGTGTATAATCGACAACCTGCACAGTTTCAAAGAAGGAAAATCCTGTGTCACAAACCTACTGGAGTTTTATGACAAGGTGACAAAAGTAAGACAAGAGAGGGGTGGAGAGACTGCATTTTTTTGGACTGCAAGAAGGCCTTCGACACAGTTCCTCACAAGAGGTTAAGGGAGGGGCGAGCCTTTTTCCAGTGAAAAATATATTAAAATTGAAAAATTATGGAAAAAAAATGTTTTCTTACTGAAAAAGAGTGCAAAATTCTGGCAACATTTTGATGTGATCAGCTTGTTTCTATCGTATTTCTAAGCATGTTTTTCATTAAATGCATTTTTTTTGTTTTGCTGTCAGCAAAAATACATGTTGGCAATTAGGAGTTTTTTTTTCTCCCAAAATTACGATTTTTATGATTTTTTCATTGTAAATACTCTACATGCCAACTTGTGTGAGGAGAGCAACAGTAAGCCCCTCAGTAGCCGGCAGGCTGTGGAGAAGATAAGAGGGGTGTAGTACGCTGAACAGTGGCGCACGACTTCCCAGTGTTTCACACACTAAAATAAAAAAAATCTCTTTAATAAGTTATTGACATTCTAATCCATTTTTCTCGTTACATATTCATTGGAGTGTCATGATTTTTGCAGACGTTATTGAGGAATGATGGTTCTACAAACACCCAGAGAAGATTTGCCATATTGTGAACAGCTTTTTGTTAATGATTTTTTTCTCCTCCAGGTAAAAAAACATAAAAAAAAACTAATTTCAACATTTTTTTATGGAATCTACTGACACTAGAGCATTGTACATCTTCCCAATTTAATAAAAATTGGGAAGCCCTAGGACCCATAAAATTGTGCAAAAAAGTTTTTTTGCTCTCTTGCTTCAAGGATAACAATCAAAACAAACACAGCCTATACGTTTTTTTAAGCTCTTTAATCCAATGTCAAAATCCCATTGATATCTCATCAAAACAAAAAAAAAGTGGTGATAACACTCGCCTCTTTAATGCAAAAGTTAGAGGATCAGGCACACAACAGGAGAGGCACAGCAATGGATCAGAGAATATCTGATGGGGAGGCAACAACAAGTCATGGTACATGACGAGGTGTCAGAGTGGACGACTGTGACAAGCGAGGTTCCACAGGGGTCAGTCCTAGGACCTGTGTTGTTTTTGGTATATGTGAATGACATAACGGAAGGGATAGACTCAGAAGTGTCCTTGTTTGCAGATGATATGAAGTTAATGAGGAAACTCAAATCGGTCGAGGATAAGGCAGGACTACAAAGAGACCTGGACAGGTATTACAACCCAGGAGTCCCAAAGGCCTGTTATCCTGGGTGTAAAGGGAGCAAAATAAACACAGCAGAAAACTTTTGACTTGTATTATCCTTCATCAATTTAGAACAGAAGTATGTACACTATATACACTTTGTACAACAATAGGTATTAGCGCACTCCACGGAAAGCAAGGCAGAATAGAAGCCACTAGAGAGCAGACCGTGCTTCAACCAGATCTAGAATGGGAATGACAAGGGCAGACAGGTGAGTGGTACCCACAACACCTCTGCAATTGCCAAAACCATCTTATTGGCTGGAACCTGGGTACTGATTGAACGATGGGGCCCCATCATCAACCCTTAGTACCTGGTTCGCTGGTTGGGGAGATAGCCTTTCAATGAGAGTGTGTACATGCACCAAATAAAGGTTACATACTCTTTGCATACCACACCCCCACCATGAGAGGGCTCAGGATTAGGCTCCCACCTCCCAGTGGTAACCGTGCCGCCATGGCACCATATAATGGGACCACCTTTCCTCTCAACTATCCAACTCTTAGAGCTCAGCTTTATTCACGACAAAAAGCCAAACCCTAAACTCAGAGCGAGACAGCAGACAGTCGGGCTAGCGTAGGTCCTAAGTGCGGGAGGACGGTATCCCGCACTCCCTCACTAAAAAAAAAAAACCAGACCAGGGGATAAAAAAAAGAGCTTGAAAGGGGTTACCACAGGTCCCTAACACATCCTAACCTAATATATAATTATAATTATGAGTTTTAGACTCTTGATAAAGAGTCTGCCAACTTATTTTCTTTGCCGGCAATGTGTAATATTCTGAGAGAATAGGGTTTTAGTCATAGACTCCATCTCATGAGCCTTATATTGTGGTTCTTCATGGCTTGGAGATATACTAGAGGGTTGTGATCACTGTAGACAGTGACCACCTGCGAAGTCTGGCTCACGTAAATATCGAAGTGCTCCAAAGCCAGTACCAGCGCGGCTGGAACTTCAGTGAGAAGAATGCTACAGGCTGCAACTCCTCATTCCCGTTTTGCAACAGTACTGCCCCAACCCCAGACTCACAAGCATCAACCTGTAATGAGAAAGGTTTGGAGAAGTCTGGAGACAAAAGAATGGGTGCAGTATACATTTAATTGGACATTCTGGGGTCCAATTAAAGGGAACTTTGTGACAGGTAAGAGAGGTAAGAGGCGCTGCAATATCTGCAATTTTTTTACAGAATCTTCTGTAAAATCCTATCATGCCTAGGAAACGTTGAAGAGATTTGCTATCATGTGGAACTGGATAATCTTTAATGACAAGAACTTTAGCAAATTTGGGAGCAACTTTGCCACTACCTACTTCATAACAGACCACATATGGACCAATATACTAGCCCCCCTTAAATCAGGGATAATCACAGACAGCACTACTGACCACTACCCAACCTTCCTCTTAACAAACATTAGTAACCAACCACTCGAATACAACAAAATTTCATTTAGACTCCATGACGAGGCCTCAATGAGGAATTTCACAGCAGACGTAGAGACTGTTGATTGGCCTACAGAATTCTCCAATGCCAATGGCATTGACGATTGGACAGACATTTTTCTTAACAAAATACTTAGACTATACAACAAACATTGTCCTATAAAGACAAAGCAGATCACAAATAAACGGCTTGGTTGCCCATGGCTAACCAGCAGCATTCTGAAATCCATTGATAAGAAACACCAATATGAAAAGCAATATAGACAGGGTTTAATACACAAAGATATTCTTAAACAATATTCAACAGTTCTCACCAAATTAATAAAGAAAGCCAAACAACTGTACTACTCCAGCAGATTCACTGACACAAAAGGAGATATAAAAAAGACCTGGAAAACACTTTCCCAGATTCTGGGGACCCACAAACTGAAAAAAAACAAGAATATTGTTCTAACTAAACCTCATGAAACACCACTGCATCCCACTGATACAGCTAACAAGATAAACGACTTCTTCTCAAACATAGGATCTAAAGCCAGTAAAATCCCACATACCAACGCCTGTGCCGGGGACTACCTAGATGGGAATTTTCCAAATTCCTTCTATCTTGTACCAACTAAGCCCACGGAAGTCACCGCGATTATAAAGTCACTCAAAAATAACACAGGGAATCTGTCTCACGTTCCACCATTATTGTACAAGCGAGCGGCCCATGTCCTTTCGCATGCTATTACATTACTTTTTAACAAGCCACTAGAAACTAGCACTTTCCCGACACTACTCAAGGCAGCAAGGGTTACACCAATACATAAAGGTGGTGACCCTACAGATGTAAACAACTATAGGCCAATTTCAAACTTACTATTGCTATCCAAAATCTTCGAGAAACTCGTGCACAGGAGACGATGTTCATTTACAACGGCACAAAACATACTCAACCCCTGCCAATTTGGATTCAGGAAAAATAAAAGCACTAATGATGCAATTGTAAAAATGCTAGATCTGCTTTACACAGCATTGGAAAATAAGGAATATCTGCTAGGAATTTTTATTGACCTAAGAAAAGCGTTTGACACAGTAGACCACGGCATCCTACTCCACAAACTTGATCACTATGGTATAAGAGGCCATGCGCTTGCATATTTCAAGTCCTACCTTACTAATAGGTATCAGTATGTCACCATTAAAGGCACAGCCTCATCAATACGGCAACTTGATACTGAAGTTCTGCAGGGAAGTGTCCTTGGACCCCTGCTCTTCCTCATTTACATTAATGATCTTCCAAATGTATCCCAACACCTAAAACCCATTCTCTTTGCTGACGACACAACTTACATCATCTCCCACCCTAATTGTGCCACCCTCAACACCATTGTCAACGAGGAGCTGCTCAAAATTCTGACTTGGATGACAGCCAATAAACTTACACTTAACACTGACAAAACCTACTACATTATGTTTGGTAGCAGAGCAGGTGTTGCACAACTTAACATTAAGATCGACAACACTCTAATTATCAGACATAATGAGGGCAAATTCCTAGGTCTATACTTTGGCAACAACCTAAATTTCAGCACCCATAAACAACACATAACAAAAAAAGTATCCAAAACAGTGGGGATCCTCTCCAAGATACGATATTACGTGCAACAAACTGCCCTTCTTACACTATACCATTCACTTATATATCCATACCTCACCTATGCTATTTGTGCTTGGGGATCAACTGCAGCAACACACCTAAAGCCAATAATAACCCAACAAAAAGCCACAGTAAGAATAATCACTAAATGCTATCCATGGCAACACACCCCCCACTCTTCATAGATCTAAACTTACTCCCTGTTCAGAACATCCACACTTACTACTGTGCAATCTATATCTACAGGACCATAAATTCCAATATTAACCTTGACCTAAAACGATTTCTTGATAGTTGTGACAGGATCCAAAGGCATAACACCAGGCACAAATATCTCTATGACATTCCCCGTGTCCGACTAAACCTTGACAAAAATTTAATGTGTCAAAGGGCCTAAAATCTGGAACACCCTACCTGAAAACTCGATAACTGCGGACACATTCATCACTTTCAAAACTACAGTTAGAAAACATCTTATCTCCCTGATACACCCCTTCAACTAACTACATGAAAACCACCTGGTGGTTCACACTTACACTTACTCACCCATTGAATATAAACACAGAAATACGAATCTTAATCTTAAAATAATGAATCCTAACTAGTCATAAGTTTGCCTATGACACACCAATATAGACACTATGTAGTGTGCCAAAACAAAAGCATTCACACTGCTAAACTCACAAACTATAATGTAGTCACTTAGCCTTAATACCATAATCTCTAATAATTTAAAGTTAAAAATTAATCTAAGTCTGCCCGAAATGCCTAGCCATGCTAGGTGTCCTAGTGGCCCCCTCTGTAATTAGCATTATAAAACATGTAAACCACACAATATCCAAAACCTGTAAACCCCGCATTGTAATCCTTATAGAGAACAAACTTGACTGATTGATTGATTTATGGCCTAGAAAAGTAACAGTGGCCTGGCCAAAGGAAGACTTAGATAAATTAACAGTTAAATGGGAACTCTGAAAGGTCTCAAAGAGAGCCTTAAGTCTAAATAGGTGCTGATCTCAAGTATCAAACACCACTACGATATCATCCAGGTGCGCTGCCGTGCCTTCAAGTCCTTTAATAGCCTGATGGATAAGTTTCTGGAATGAAGAGGGGGAGTTTTTCATTCCGAAGGGGGTAACTGTATATTGATAATGACCCCCTGGAATTACGAAGGCAGAGATTTCCTTCGCCTTATCCGTCAAAGGTACCTGATAGTAACCTCTAAGGAGATCTAACTTTGACACAAAAGTAGCCTTACCCACAAAGTCGATTATGTCATCCAGACGAGGAAGAGGGTAAACATCTGAGATTGTGACCTCATTCACCTTACGGTAGTCTGTTCACATACGAAACCCTCTATCAGCTTTTTTAACAAGGATGCACGGTGAAGCTCATAGACTAGATGACTCCTCCACTAACCCATGCTCTAACAGAAATTCTACCTCCTGCTGAAGTAGCTTCTGCTTTTCAGGATTAGCTCTGTAGGGGAAGAGTTTAATAGGTTTAGAGTTTCCCACATCTACGTCATGATAACCTAAAGTACGTTTTTTCGGCACATCCAAAAAATATCAGGGTATGACTGTAGAAGCGCAGTTAAACTTGTTGCTTGAGTTTTAGATAGTCCCACCATTAAAGGGCTAGAGTCCTTAAGGAGGACAGAGTTTGGAAGTTTGACATTAATTTCAGAAATAGAGTGCAAAGAGTCAGAGTCGTCCTCAGAGGTAGAGGACAGTCATTACTGGGACTTTGTCTGGTGTATGAAAAGATTTTAATTGATAAATGTGGTAAGTTTTATTTTTTTCAGGTCTTGTCAAGGGGAGCTACCACATAATTTACATCAGATAATTTACTTACAATTTGCATAGGTCCCATAAATCTAGCTTTAAAGGTGTGGCCAGGTATAGATTCCTGCACCAACACCTTGTCTCCTGGATGGAAGGAGCGGAATTTTGCATTTCTGTCATACCTCTGTTTCATCTTATTTTGAGCTGCCTTTAGGTTAGCCTTGGCTAACTGACGTGCCACCTGCAACCTTGAAGACGGGTTGTAGAGTGTTGAGCTAACGTCTTCTCCCATCCATCCTTCTTTGAGCACCCGAAGAAGACCTCGTACATTGTGCCCAAAGATCAGCTCAAACGGACTATACCCGGTAGACTCCTGTAGTTTCTCTTATTGAAAACAGCAACAAAGGTAGTGATTCATCCCAGTCTGTAGGAAAATGCATACAAAAAGTTCTCATCATGGTTTCTAATGTCTGATGGAATCTTTCCAAGGCGCCTTGGGACTGAGGATGATAGGCAGTGGATAAGTTGTGGATTATCCCTAACCTAGTTAATGCTTCCCTAAATGTTTTGGCAGTGAAGTTAGTACCTTGATCACTTTGAATAGTTTTAGGAATGCCAAAACAAGAAATAAATCTGGTTAAAGCCTTGAGAATGGCTTTAGTATTAATACTGCGCATGGGAACTGCTTCAGGGTATCTAGTTACTCTATCCATAATGGTAAATAAGTACTGATTTCCAGACTTAGACCTAGGTAGTGGACCTACACAATCTATAATTAAATCTGCAAAAGGTTCTCCATCAGCAGGTATAGGTTGGAGAGGTGCAGGTTTAATGGAATATCCAGGTTTCCCTACTTGCTGACATTCTCGGCAACACCGGATATGATTCTTCACATCCTGCCTTAATTTTGGCAAAAATAAAATTCTTTTGTCTGACAATTGCCGGCCCTCTATCTCCTCACCAGTCTCAGTGCAGATCAAATAGTCGTTTTTAAGTTTATACTTGACCGGATGATCCGAAAAGGATTTACCCATGGCTGCCTGAAAAGCGAAATTCAAAGAAGGGTCCTTTTGTTGTTCCTCCCGGAAGGACAGTCCCTCGGGCATGAAAACAGATATCTGGCAATCCTGCTACCCTGGAATAGGAAGGCTTTATCCGGGTCTGTTCACTTAATTTACGAGGCCCTGGCCAGTTTTCCTCGTAAAACAAATTGGCTATTCCGAGATCGGAATCGTCCAAGGATAGGTCAGCATTCTCGCCAGACAACCCTTGGGATGTTGCCCGAGTTATGGCCAACACCGGAGAAGAATTAATCATTATGGGTTCAGGACATACACTAGCAGTGGTAATGTTATTACCCAGTAATAACATGGCATCTTTCATGGGGGATCCCTCGGATGCACCCATAGTCAAGTATCCAGTGTAATATTTGCACTGTACATAAATTCTATGCAAGGGGACAGAAAATATCGCTCCTCCGAATGCTTCCAGCAAAACAGAGGATTGCAAGGAGGTGTTCTTGGAAAGGGGAAGTACTCCCTCTCTTATAAGTGAGCAATATGCTCCAGTATCTCTAAAGGCTCTGACTTCAGTTGTTTTTGAGTCTTCCTGAAGGGAAATACGACTCTGACAGTAATAAGGAGCCATCCCTTTCTCTACTTCTCTCGGGGACATGTTACTAGGGATATTAGATATTTTCCCAATGGGTTGGGGTTTGTGGTGGCAGTTGGGATGGATGTGACCTACTTTATTACAGAGGAAGCAGACAACAGGCTTGCCCTTAACTCCCTGCTGACGTTGCAACTGGTGTCGCTCTGGCTGGTGTCTCTCTGGATATTGTTGTCGAGTTGCACCATGTTGAGTAGTTTGTCTCTCACCAGGTGGACCATAAGTTGAGTAACGTGGCTCACCAGGTGATTTAGTTGGCTGACGTAGACGTTCTCCCTCCACCTGGCACTTCATCCTCCAAGGTTGACGATCTCTGCTCTTGCCTGGCTGTTGAGAAGAGAGATGGGACCACTCGGACAAGGAGCGGTTAGTTTCAAAGGTATCAGCCAACCTGGCTGCCTCCAATGCAGTGGTTAAGTCACGATCCTGCAGAAAGACTCTAACCTCTGGTCCCAGACTCCAGCAGGTTGTCAACCAGAATAAGCTGCATGAGATCATCGAAGGTAGCAACACCACTTGCTTTATACCAGCTGGTAAAAGCTTTGGTCTGCTGTTGCACAAAATCAACCAGGGATTGACCAAGCTGTCGTCTGCCTAATTTAAACAACTTTCTGTACTTAGCTGGGATACATGTATATGCTCCCAAAACTGTGGTCTTCACTACTTTATAATCGGAAAAAATCAGTGTCATTTACCACTGACGTAAATTCCTGTGCCTTACCAAACAATGTTGTGTGAACCAACGACGCCCAATGCTGTTCCAGCCACCTCAAGGCTCAAGCCTGATTTTCGAAAGTTTCGAGAAATTGTTCTGGTTCTGCCTCACTGAAGCAGGGAACAAGCTGTACTGCTTTCTGTAAACTCAAGTCACTTACAACTTGCGAAAACTGCCTTCTTTCTTTTTCCCTATCAAACTCTTTCTTGGCAAATTCCCTCTGTTCCCTAGTCTGCTCAAGATTAATTTTCGCCAACTCAAGTGCCAATGCAGCTGATTCGCTTTCAGAAAACCCTGTTGCACGAGACTGACGATTTTGCTCCGTTAATGTATCATTTTCCTCCTGCGAGAACATCAAGGTTTTATTCTTGGCTCCCGTAGAGGGAGAAGTCTGATGTGCCATCTCCTCTTCCCGAAGTTTGTCGGTGATCAGTGAACGTAGTTGCGCAGTTGTGAGAGTGCATTCGTAATCAGTGCCAATGGAACGAGCAATTTGCCAACAACGCTGTAGGGACAATTTAGGCAAGTTAAATAAAGTATATCCCGACATCGCATGTCTGACATACAATGTACAAGTTATTTGCTATGCACAGTACGATTGCAGAATACCCCAACATAACACGTTATTTGCAGAACACGCTTAGCTATGCACAGTACGACTGCAGAATACTTGTACCCAAACGTAACACGTTATTTGCAGGATACGCTTAGCTATGCACAATACAACTGCAGAATATGCACATACGCTTCCAAGGTGGATACACAATAGCAAAGCTGACTGCAAAATCTTCACACAAGATTCACCGTAGCGAAGTGAGCACACCGAACAAGCTAGTAGCGATCTGTTGAATGATCATACAATAGCAAGTCTGACCATAACAAGGCAATTGACATGCAAAGTTTGTAAAGCGTTGGCAAAGCTAATGTAATGCCAGACAGCAAGCTACATAATGTTCCTGCTTCCAGCGTCACCCTAGGCTCAAGCCGTGGTCTAAGTCCAGCTCCAGCTCTCGGACAGGCTACCCATATTACAACCCAGGAGTCCCAAAGGCCTGTTATCCTGAGTGTAAAGGGAGCAAAATAAACACAGAAGAAAACTTCTGCTTGTATTATTTTTCACCAATTTAGAACAGAAGTATGTACACTATATACACTATGTACAACAATAGGTATTAGTGCACTCCACGGTAAGCAAGGCAGAATAGAAGCCACTAGAGAGCAGACCGTGCTTCAACCAGCTCTAGAATGGGAATGAAAATGGCAGGTGCGTGGTACCCACAGCACCTCTGCGATTGCCAAAACCATCTTCTCATTGACTGGAACCTGGGTACTGATTGAACGACGGGGCCCCATCTTCAACCCTTAGTACCTGGTTCACTGGTTGGGGGAGACAGCCTTTCAATGAGGGTGTGTACATGCGCCGAATAAAGGTTACGTATTCTTTGCATGCCACAACAGGCTACAAGCCAAGTCCAACAACTGGCTCCTGGAATTTAACCCTGCCAAATACAAAGTCATGAAGATCGGGGAAGGGCAAAGAAGACCGTAGACAGAGTATAGGTTAGGTGGCCAAACATTGCAAACCTCAGTCAAGGAAAAAGATCTCGGGGTGACTATAATACCAAGCACATCTCCTAAGGTGCACACCAATCAGATAACTGCTGCAGCATACGGGCGTCTGGCACACCTAAGGATAGCGTTCCGATATCTCAGTAAGGAATCGTTCAAGACTCTGTTCACCACATAAGTCAGGCCCAAACTAGAGAATGCAGCACCAGTTTGGAATCCACACCTGGTCAAGAACGTCAAGAAATTAGAGAAAGTGCAAAGGTCTGCAACAAGACTAGTCTCAGAGCGAAGAAAGGTTAAGGGAAATTGGCCTGACGACACTGGAGGACAGGAGGGTCAGGGGAGACATGATAACGACATAAAAAATACTGCGAGGAATAGACAAGGGGACAAAGACAGGATGTTCCAGAGATGGGACACAGAAACAAGGGGTCACCATTGGAAGTTGAAGACTCAGATAAGTCAAAGGGATGTTAGGAAGTATTTCTTCAGTCACAGAGTTGTCAGGCAGTGGAATAGCCTAGAAAGTGACTTAGTGGAGGCAAGAACCATACATAGTTTTAGATGACGTTTGATAAAACTCATGAAGCAGGGAGAGAGAGGACCTAGTAGTAATCAGTGAAGAGGCAAGGCCAGGATCTATGCCTCAACCCCTGCAACCACATTTAGGTGAATTAGGTTAGTACACACACACACACACACACGTGGCGAGGTGTCAGAGTGGGCACCTGTGACCAGCGGGGTCCCACTGGGGTCAGTCCTAGGACCAGTGCTGTTTCTGGTATTTGTGAACGACATGACGGAAGGAATAGACTCCGAAGTGTCCCTGTTTGCAGATGACGTGAAATTGATGAGAAGAATTCATTCGATCGAAGACCAGGCAGAACTACAAAGGGATCTGGACAGGCTGCAGACCTGGCCCAGCAATTGGCTCCTGGAGTTCAACCCCACCAAGTGCAAAGTCATGAAGATTAGGGAAGGGCAAAGAAGACCGCAGATGGAGTACAGTCTAGGGGGCCAGAGACTACAATCCTCGCTCAAGGAAAAAGATCTCGGGGTGAGTATAACACCAGGCATATCTCCTGAAGTGCACATCAACCAAATAACTGCTGCATCATATGGGCGCCTAGCAAACCTCAGAACAGCATTCCGACATCTTAATAAGGAATCGTTCAGGACTCTGTACACCGTGTACGTTAGGCCCATATTGGAGTATGCGGCACCAGTTTGGAACCCACACCTAGCCAAGCACGTAAAGAAACTAGAGAAAGTGCAAAGGTTTGCAACAAGATTAGTCCCAGAGCTAAGAGGTATGTCCTACGAGGAGAGGTTAAGGGAAATCAACCTGACGACACAGGAGCACAGGAGAGATAGGGGGGACATGATAACGACATACAAAATAATGAGAGGAATTGACAAGTTGGACAAAGACAGGATGTTCCAGAGATTGGACACAGTAACAAGGGGACACAGTTGGAAGTTGAAGACACAGATGAATCACATGGATGTTAGGAAGTATTTCTTCAGCCGCAGAGTAGTCAGGAAGTGGAATAGTTTGTGAAGCGATGAAGTGGAGGCAGAATCCATACATAGCTTTAAGCAGAGGTATGATAAAGCTCACGGTTCAGGGAGGGTGACCTAGTAGCGACCAGTGAAGAGAATGGGCCAGGAGCTTGGACTCGACCCCTGCAACCTCAACTAGGTAAGTACAACTAGGTGAGTACACACACTCACACACACATACACACACACACATACATGCATACACACACACACACACACACACTTACACACACACATACATGCATACACACACACACATGCACACACACATACATGCATACACACACACGCACACACACACACACACACACACACACACACACACACACACACACACACACACACACACACACACACACACACACACACACACACACACACACACACACACACACACACACACACACACACACACACACAAGCTGCTAAGCGACCTTGATACCTCAAAGGCGAAGGTACCGGACAACATCTCCTCTGGGTCCTTAGAGAAGGAGCAGAGACACTGTGCATGCCACTGACCACAATCTTCAACACATCCCTTGAAACTGGGCAACTTCCCGAGTTATGGAAGACGGCAAATGTAGTCCCCATTTTTAAGAAAGGAGACAGAAACGAGGCATTAAACTACAGACCAGTGTCTCTGACGTGTATAGTATGCAAAGTCACGGAGAAGATTATCAGGAGGAGAGTGGTGGAGCACCTGGAACGGAACAAGATTATAAACGACTACCAGCATGGATTCATGGAAGGCAAATCCTGTGTCACAAGCCTTCTGGAGTTTTATGACAAGGTAAAAGAAGTAAGACACGAGAGAGAGGGGTAGATTGATTGCATTTTCCTGGACTGCAGGAGGGCCTTCGACACAGTTCATCACAAGAGATTAGAGCAGAAGCTGGAGGATCAGGGGCGTATAACAGGAAGGGCACTGCAATGGATCAGAGAATACCTGACAGGGAGGCAACAACGAGTCATGGTACATGAAGAGGTATCACAGTGGGCGCCTGTGACGAGTGGGGTCCCACAGGGGTCAGTCCTAGGACCAGTGCTATTTTTGATATATGTGAATGACATGAAGTGTCCCTGTTTGCAGATGATGTGAAGTTAATGAAAAGAATTAAATCAGATGAGGATCAGGCAGGACTACAGAGAGACATGGACACGCTGGACGCGTGGAGGAGCAACTGGTTCCTTGAATTCAACCCTACCAAATGCAAAGTCATAAAGATTGGGGAAGGGCAAAAAAGACCGCAGACAGAGTATAGGCTAGGTGGACAAAGACTGCAAACCTCACTCAAGGAGGAAGATCTTGGGGTGAGTATAACACCGAGCACGTTTCCGGAGGCACACATCAACCAGATAACTGCTGCAGCATATGGGCGCCTGGCAAACCTGAGAACAGCATTCCGATACCTTAGTAAGGAATCGCTCAAGACACTGTACACCGTGTACGTCAGGTCCATACTGGAGTATGCAGCACCAGTCTGGAACCCGCACCTAGTCAAGAATGTGAAAAAGTTAGAGAAAGTACAAAGGTTTGAAACAAGGCTAGTTCCGGAGCTCAGGGAAATGTCCTACCATGAAATGTTGAGGGAAATCGTGTAGACAGCCTGTACTGTCTGCACAGACAGCCTATGCTGTCTGCCAGCTTTGTCCATATTTCGCGCCACTAAAGTGCTGCCCTCTGGGCCTGCCCAAGTCTGTGGGATGCTGGGCCCACACTCTCTCACTCACACAGCGGCCTAGCAGGAAGACACAAGGCCTACTAGCTCTCTCTCGTGGGATGGCCCCTCCCGGGCCATGGGCACCACACAGAAGCCTGTGTACCCACCACGACTCTGCAAATAAACTAAGAAGCCTCCGAAGTCGTGTATCATTCATACACCCCGCTACCAGTAATACCAATTAAACATTGGTTCACAATCGGGCTGACGACACTGGAGAACAGGAGGGTCAGGGGAAACATGATAACGACATACAAAATACTGCGAGGAATAGATAAGGTGGACAAAGACAGGATGTTCCAGAGGGCACACAGAAACAAGGGGTCACAATTGGAAGCTGAAGACTCAGACGAGTCACAGGGATGTTAGGAAGTATTTCTTCAGACAGAGACGTCAGGAAGTGGAATAGCCTAGCAAGTGATGTAGTGGAGGCAGGAAACATACATAGCTTTAAGACAAGGTATGACAAAGCTCAGGAAGCAGAGAGAGAGAGGACCTAGTAGCGATCAGTGAAGAGGCGGAGCCAGGAGCTGAGTATCGACCCCTGCAGCCACAAATAGATGAGTACAATTAGGTGAGTGTACACACACACACGCACACACACACACACACACACACACACACACACACACACACACACATACACACACACACATACACACACACCCCTGGCGAGGTGTCAGAGTTGGCACCTGTGACCAGCGGGGTCCCACAGGGGTCAGTCCTAGGACCAGTGCTGTTTCTGGTATTTGTGAACATGACGGAAGGAATAGACTAAGAGGTGTCCCTGTTTGCAGATGACGTGAAGTTGATGAGAAGAATTCACTCGATCGAAGACCAGACAGAACTTCAAAGGGATCTGGACAGGCTGCAGACCTGGTCCAGCAATTGGCTCCTGGAGTTCAATCCCACCAAGTGCAAAGTCATGAAAACTGGGGAAGGGCAAAGAAGACAGATGGAGTACAGTCTAGGGGGCCAGAGACTACATACCTCACTCAAGGAAAAAGATCCTGGGGTGAGTATAACACCAGGCACATCTCCTGAAGTGCACATCAACCAAACAACTGCTGCAGCATATGGGCGCCTAGCAAACCTCAGAACAGCATTCCGACATCTTAATAAGGAATCGTTCAGGACTCTGTACACCGTGTACGTTAGGCCCATATTGGAGTATGCGGCACCAGTTTGGAACCCACACCTAGCCAAGCACGTAAAGAAACTAGAGAAAGTGCAAAGGTTTGCAACAAGACTAGTCCCAGAGTTAAGAAGTATGTCCTACGAGGAGAGGTTAAGGAAAATCAACGTGACGACACTGGAGGACAGGGGGGATATGGGGGACATGATAACGACATACAAAACACTGAGAGGAATTGACAAGGTGGACGAAGACAGGATGTTCCAGAGATTGGACACAGTAACAAGGGGACACAGTTGGAAGTTGAAGACACAGATGAATCACATGGATGTTAGGAAGTATTTCTTCAGCCACAGTGTAGTCAGGAAGTGGAATAGTTTGAGAAGCGATGTAGTGAAGGCAGGATCCATACATAGCTTTAAGCAGAGGTATGATAAAGCTCACGGTTCAGGGAGAGTGGCCTAGTAGCGACCAGTGAAGAGGCGGGGCCAGGAGCTCGGACTCGACCCCTGTAACCTCAACTAGGTGAGTACAACTAGGTGAGTACACACATACACACACACACACACACACACATACACACACACACACACACACACACACACACACACACACACACACACACACACACACATACACACACACACACACACACACACACACACACACACACACACACACACAGGAAGGAATAGACTCTGAAGTGTCCCTGTTCGCAGATGACGTGAAGTTGATGAGAAGAATTAAACCGGACGAGGATGAGGCAGGACTGCAAAGAGACCTGGACAGGCTGGACATGTGGTCCAGCAACTGGCTTCTCGAATTCAATCCAGCCAAATGCAAAGTCATGAAGATTGGGGAGGGGCAAAGAAGACCGCAGACAGAGTATAGGCTAGGTGGACGTGGGGCAAAGAAGACCGCAGACAGAGTATAGGCTAGGTGGACAAAGACTACAGACCTCACTCAGGGAGAAAGACCTTGGGGTGACCATAACACCGAGCACATCACCGGAGGCACACATCAACCAAATAACCGCTGCAGCATACGGGCGCCTGGCAAACCTGAGAATAGCGTTCCGATACCTTAATAAGGAATCGTTCAAGACACTGTACACTGTGTATGTTAGGCCCATACTGGAGTATGCAGCACCAGTCTGGAACCCACACCTGGTCAAGCACGTCAAGAAGTTAGAGAAAGTACAAAGGTTTGCAACAAGGCTAGTCCCAGAGCTCAAGGGAATATCGTACGAGGAAAGGTTAAGGAAAATCGGACTGACGACACTGGAGGACAGAAGGGACAGGGGAGACATGATAACGACATACAAGATACTGCGGGGAATAGACAAGGTGGACAGAGATAGGATGTTCCAGAGAGGGGACACAGGGACAAGGGGTCACAACTGGAAGCTGAAGACTCAGACGAGTCACAGGGACGTTAGGAAGTATTTCTTCAGTCATAGAGTTGTCAGCAAGTGGAATAGCCTAGCAAGTGAAGTAGTGGAGGCAGGAACCATACATAGTTTTAAGAAGAGGTATGACAAAGCTCAGGAAGCAGAGAGAGAGAGAGGATCCAGTAGCGATCAGTGAAGAGGCGGGGCCAGGAGCTGAGTCTCGACCCCTGCAACCACAATTAGGTGAGTACAATTAGGTGAGTACACACACACACTGCACGGATTCATGGGAGGCAAATCCTGTGTCACAAACCTTCTGGAGTTTCATGACAAAGTTACAAAAGTAAGACACGTGAGAAAGGGGTGAGTCGATTGCCTTTTCTTGGACTGCAAGAAGGCCTTCGACACAGTTCCTCGCAAGAGATTAGTGCACAAATACCTGACAGGGAGACAACAACGAGTCATGGTACGTGATGAGGTATCACATTGGGGACCTGTGACGAGCAGGGTCCCACAGGGGTCAGGCCTAGGACCAGTGCTATTTTTGGTATACGTGAATGACATGATGGAAGGGTTAGATTCAGAAGTGTCCCTGTTCGCAGATGATATAAAGTTAATGAAGAGAATTAAATCAGATGAGGACCAAGCAGGACTTCAAAGAGACCTGGACAGACTGGACACCTGGTCCAGCAACTGGCTTCTCGAATTTAACCCGGCCAAATGCAAAATCATGAAGATCGGGGAAGGGCACAGAAGACCGAAGACGAAGTATAGGCTAGGTAGCCAAAGACTACAAACCTCGCTCAAGGAGAAAGATCTTGGGGTGAGTATAACACCGAGCACATCTCCGGAAGCACACATCAACCAGATAACTGCTGCAGCATATGGACGCCTGGCAAACCTGAGAACAGCGTTCCGATACCTTAGTAAGGAATCTTTTAAGACACTGTACACCAGGTATGTCAGGCCCATGTTGGAGTATGCAGCACCAGTTTGGAACCCGCACCGGGTCAAGAACTTTAAGAAATTAGAGAAAGTGCAAAGGTTTGCAACAAGGCTAGTTCCAGAGCTAAGGAGAATGTCCTACGAAGAAAGGTTAAGAAAAATCAGCCTGATGACACTGGAGGACAGGAGGGTCAGGGGAGACATGATAACGACATACAAAATACTGCACGGAATAGACAAGGTGGAAAGAGACAAGATGTTCCAGAGAGGGGACACAGATACGAGGGGTCACTCTTGGAAGTTGAAGACTCAGATGAGTCACAGGGATGTTAGGAAGCAATTCTTCAGTCATAGAGTAGTCAGGAAGAGGAACAGTCTGGCGAGTAATGTATTGGAGGCAGGAACCATACATAGCTTTAAGAGGAGGTATGATAAAGCTCAGGGAGCAGGGGGAGAGAGGACCTAGTAGCGTTCAGTGAAGAGGCGGGGCCAGGAGTTATGACTCGACCCCTGCAACCACAAGTAGGTGAGTACACACACACACACACACACACACACACACACACACACACACACACACACACACACACACACACACACACACGCACACACATACACATTCTTAATGAGACTATAACGTTAAATCTTAAGAATAATTATTGTGCGCGAATGTTTACAGTTCTGGAAATTATGGAAACTTTAAATTCTCCCCACACATAAACACATACTGGCAACTATAAACATTACACACACACACACACACACACACACACACACACACACACACACACACACACACACACACACACCGGAGGCTACACAGGAATGAGGATCTACCTGAATGGGGTTCAGTGGAAATAAATGGTATAAAATACCGACACAATGGAAATATAAACACAAATGCAGTATAATGTGATTCTTTATTGACAACGTTTCACCCACACAGTGGGCTTTTTCAAGTCACACACGGATCTACCTGGGGTGGAAGGTACGGGAGTATTTATAGTCAGAATGTTGAGGTCAGGTGGAGAATGCTGCATCTGATGATCTACCGGGTGGGGTTATAAAGTCTTGGGTAGCTTGGCAGGGGTATTGGACAAGTTGTAGACCTTCTGCAGTGTTCTATGTTCTTATGTGGGATAGCGATGAAGAAGTTTCTTGGCGAGTGGTTCAGCTATGTTATAGAAGCCATTGTTCTGGTTGAAATTGTTGGTTATAGAGATAAGCGATGATTCCAGGATTCTTCTGTATTGAGTGTTGTCTTCTGTGGCTATAAGTCTTGAGTTTCTGTAGTTAATTAAATGGTTGTGTGAATTGCGATGTTGTACTCAGGCATTCCTTGTATCGTCAGTCCTGCTTGCATATTGGTGTTCTGAAATGCGTGTTTGGAGGTCTCTTGATGTTTCGCCCACATATAATTTGTTGCAGTCATTACAAGGGATTATGTATACCCCTGCAGAGGATGGAGGCTTGTCCTGTCTACTACTGGTGATGTCCTTGATGGTCGTGGTTGTGGAGGTAGATACTTGGAATGATGTTTTGGCAAAGATGTTGGAAACATGTTTGGCAATGGAGTTGTTGGGGAGGACTATGTATCTCTTCTCGGCAGTGTCTTCTCTGAGTGTGTTGAAGATGTTTAATGCCCGCCGTCTGCAGTCTCTGATGAAGTGACGAGGATAGTGGAGTTTAGAAAATACTTGTTCAATTATAGTGCATTCTTCCTCAAGGAACTCATTGCTGCAGATTCTGAGTGCACGTAGGAAGAAGCCTATAATCACACCACGTTTGGTTTTGGTGTCGTGGTGAGAGTAGAAGTGGAGAAGATCGTTTTGGTTGGTGGGTTTTCGATAGACTTTAAAACGAAGTTCGTGGTCAGCTTTGCAGAGCAGAACATCAAGGAAAGGAAGAGTGTTGTCGACTTCTTCTTCAAGTGTGAACTGGATTGAAGGCTCGACCTGGTTGAGCTTGTCTTGGAGAGCTTGAACAGTGAAGCGTTTAGGAGTTATGAGGAGAATGTCGTCAACATAACGGAGCCAGGTGACAGACGAAGGAATAATGGTGAAGAAACGTTCGGCTTCTAGATGTTCCATGTATAAGTTCGCCAGGACTGCACTGAGTGGCGAACCCATGGGTAGTCCAAAAGTCTGCTGAAAGAGGTGATTTTCGAAGGAGAAACACGTAAAGCCAACACATAGTTCAACAAGGTCGATGAAATCGCTGGCTGGAATGGGAAGAACAAGTGAATCGTCAATTTTCCTGCGCAAGAGATCGATGGCTTGTGTAGTAGGTACTTTGGTGAATAGGGAAGTCACGTCATAGGCAAGTCATTCCAGCCAGCGATTTCATCGACCTTGTTGAACTATGTGTTGGCTTTACGTGTTTCTCCTGACCTCAACATTCTGACTATAAATACTCTCGTACCTTCCAACCCCAGGTAGATCCGTGTGTGACTTGAAAAAGCCCACTGTGTGGGTGAAACGTTGTCAATAAAGGATCACAATATACTGCATTTGTGTTTATATTTCCATGGGGTTCAGTGAGACAGAGAACTGACAGGGAAGCCAGTTAATGAGATGATGGAATATGTAGCAACAAAATGCAAGGAGGCTGAGGAGAGGTTTGTACCCAAGGGTAACAGTAATAATGAAAAAGCCAGGATGAGCCCATGGTTTACCCAAAGGTGCAGGGAGGCAAAAACCAAGTGTGCTAGGGAATGGAAGAAATATAGAAGGCAAAGGACCCAGGAGAATAAGGAGACCAGTCGTAGAGCCAGAAACGAATATGCACAGATAAGAAGGGAGGCCCAAAGACAATATGAAAATGACATAGCAGCGAAAGCCAAATCTGACCCAAAACTGTTGTACAGCCACATCAGGAGGAAAACAACAGTCAAGGACCAGGTAATCAGGCTAAGGAAGGAAGGAGGAGAGACAACAAGAAATGACCGTGAAGTATGTGAAGAACTCAACAAGAGATTCAAAGAAGTGTTCACAGAGGAGACAGAAGGGACTCCAGAAAGACGGAGAGGTGGGGCACACAACCAAGTGCTGGACACAGTGCACACAACCGAGGAAGAAGTGAAGAGGCTTCTGAGTGAGCTAGATACCTCAAAGGCAATGGGGCCAGATAACATCTCCCCATGGGTATTGAGAGAGAGAGCAGAGGTGCTATGTGTACCCCTAACAACAATATTCAATACATCTATCGAAACAGGGAGATTGCCTGAGGCATGGAAGACAGCAAATGTAGTCCCAATCTTTAAAAAAGGAGACAGACATGAAGCATTAAACTACAGACCAGTGTCACTGACATGTATAGTATGCAAAATCATGGAGAAGATTATCAGGAGAAGAGTGGTGGAACACCTAGAAAGGAACGATCTCATCAACAGCAGCCAACATGGTTTCAGGGACGGGAAATCCTGTGTCACAAACCTACTGGAGTTCTATGACATGGTGACAGCAGTAAGACAAGAGAGAGAGGGGTGGGTGGATTGCATTTTCTTGGACTGTAAGAAGGCGTTTGACACAGTTCCACACAAGAGATTGGTGCAAAAACTGGAGGACCAAGCAGGGATAACAGGGAAGGCACTACAATGGATCAGGGAATACTTGTCAGGAAGACAGCAGCGAGTCATGGTACGTGGCGAGGTGTCAGAGTGGGCACCTGTGACCAGCAGGGTCCCGCAGCGGTCAGTCCTGGGACCAGTGCTGTTTCTGGTATTTGTGAACGACATGACGGAAGGAATAGACTCTGAGGTGTCCCTGTTTGCAGATGACGTGAAGTTGATGAGAAGAATTCACTCGATCGAAGACCAGGCAGAACTACAAAGGGATCTGGACAGGCTGCAGACCTGGTCCAGCAATTGGCTCCTGGAGTTCAATCCCACCAAGTGCAAAGTCATGAAGATTGGGGAAAGGCAAAGAAGACCGCAGACGGAGTACAGTCAAGGGGGCCAGAGACTACAAACATCACTCAAGGAAAAAGATCTTGGGGTGAGTATAACACCAGGCACATCTCCTGAAGCGCACATCAACCAAATAACTGCTGCAGCATATGGGCGCCTGGCAAACCTCAGAACAGCATTCCGACATCTTAATAAGGAATCATTCAGGACCCTGTACACCGTGTACGTTAGGCCCATATTGGAGTATGCGGCACCAGTTTGGAACCCACACCTAGCCAAGCACGTGAAGAAACTAGAGAATGTGCAAAGGTTTGCAACAAGACTAGTCCCAGAGCTAAGAGGTATGTCCTACGAGGAGAGGTTAAGGGAAATCAACCTGACGACACTGGAGGACAGGAGAGATAGGGGGACATGATAACGACATACAAAATACTGAGAGGAATTGACAAGGTGGACAAAGACAGGATGTTCCAGAGATTGGACACAGTAACAAGGGGACACAGTTGGAAGCTGAAGACACAGATGAATCACAGGGATGTTAGGAAGTATTTCTTCAGCCACAGAGTAGTCAGTAAGTGGAATAGTTTGGGAAGCGATGTAGTGGAGGCAGGATCCATACATAGCTTTAAGCAGAGGTATGATAAAGCTCACGGCTCAGGGAGAGTGACCTAGTAGCGATCAGTGAAGAGGTGGGGCCAGGAGCTCGGACTCGACCCCCGCAACCTCAACTAGGTGAGTACAACTAGGTGAGTACACACACACACACACACAATCCACCTGCTTTTCAGACACATAATAAACCCACACATAATTCGACACATAATTAAACACACACACACACACACACACACACACACACACACACACAAGGGCAGACACTCATAGACGCTTTAGACCCTAGTAGTAATTTCCGCTTTTTATAACCCAGAATTACTGGTATGTATTAACAGTATCTCCCCCTCATACACACATACACACACACACACACACCTGTACTAGGACAAAATGGTAACTAACTAGGCGAATACACACACACACACACACACACACACACACACACACACACACACACACACACACACACACACACACACACACACACACACACACACACTGTAAGTACGTGCAGGTCAAGTCTCAGGAGGTTGGGGGTCAGGTCACAAGAAGTTGTGGGCAGCAAAGGACCACTGAGACTACATTACAACGCACAAGCCACCTACCTTTCAGTACATAATAAACCCACACATAATTTCACACAAAATTACACACACACACACACACACACACACACACACACACACACACACACACACACACACACACACACACACACACACACACACACACACACTCGTTTACCCTCCCCCTCTCCACCCCTCCCCACTACTCTCCCACATAGCCACAGTTCCTCCACTACCTCCCCCTCCACACTCTGACATACACACTACTAACATAACATACAGAACTACATAGGTTTCCCACTCTGAGGCAATCAGGATAAAACAAAAATGGGTTGCCAGAGAGCAACAAGAAAAACCAAGGGACAGGAGGAGGAAGCTGCAAAGGAAGATTGGGCAGCAGAGCTCATAAAAAGGGATCATGAATGGGAAAAGAAACTAGAAGAACTTAGCATGAGAATGGAAGAGAGGATAGATATGGAAAGCAGGAAGTGGGAGGTGCATGTCAAAGCAGCAGAGGCTAGGAGAGTTTAGAAGAACAACTGAAAAATCTGAAACAGCCTAAACTAAAGAACATTTTGGGATTGACAACAGAGACTGCTACCTCAGCCACAAATAAGGGGACTGTAGGGAAAGAAGGAGCACAACTGCATGGAGAGGCTCTATCAGAGGAGACTGTAGTAAAGGAAAGAGCTAAGCTTTATGTGGAGGCCCTAACAGACAACAACAGAGCCCAAGGAAAGCCGAGAAGGGAAAATGACAGTCCACTGAGCCCAAGTACATTAGCCAGTGAAACTGATGAAAGGAAAGCTGCAGTGGAGGAAACCAAATTAAATGAGGGAATGCACAGGGATATGCAGTGGGAGAATGAAAGGGTGAGGTCAGTCTTTGTGTATGGGCTCCAGGAAGTTGAAGGGGAAACATATGAAGCAAGAAAACAAGGGGGAAAGCATCATGAAAGCAATAGGAGAAGACGACATGACCCAGCTGGAAAATTTTCGGAGAATAGGGGGGTTTGTAAAAAAAAGAACCCGGCCAGTGAAAGTGACCTTCAAGGCAGAAGCGACTCGGAACAGGATCCTGCAGGAGAAAGCACGATTAAGAGACATGCCAGCAAACAGAAAGTTGTATCTCGACCGCGACAGAACACAAGAAGAAAGGCAGAAACTTAGAGAGATGGTACAAAGGCGAAAGGAGGAAAGAGAGGGGATGGAGAAGACAGACAGGAGATCCCAGACCCAGGAAGAAGATTAAATACAGCCTCCCTCACAACGTCCTATAGAAGCCTCCCAACCAGGTCAACCCCAGTGCAACCAAACACTCTAAATCAAAACACCCATGCCACATCCAATGCCCCAACCCACTACATTACAAACTCCACCCCCACAGCAACAACCCATAGTTCCTTACCAGGTCTCCCACTTCCCCAACCCCAATAAACCTCCCAGACCACAGTCTTAGAAAAGAAGTTGAAGGTGTGGTATACAAATGCAGATGGAATAACAAACAAGTATGAGGAGTGGCACGAGAGAATCAAGGAGACATCCCTAGACATAATAGCATTCACAGAAACAAAACTCACCAGAATAATAACAGATTCAATCTTTCCATCCGGATATCAAATCCTCAGGAAAGACAGAGGGAGGAGAGGGGGAGGAGGAGTTGCACTGCTCATTAAAAACCAGTGGGGTTTTGAGAAAATGGAAGGAATGGATGGCACGGGCAAAAGGGACTACTTAGTAGGAACAATCCAGTCTGAGGGACATAAGGTGATAATTGCAGTAATGTACAACCCACCACAGAACTGCAGGAGGCCAAGAGAAGAATATGATGACAGCAACAGAGCAATGATCGACACACTAGCCGAGGTGGCCAGGAGAGCACACATGGGGGGAGCGAAGTTACTAGTTATGGGTGATTTCAATCACAAGGAGATTGACTGGGAAAACCTGGAGCCCCATGGGGGTCCCGAAACATGGAGAGCCAAGATGATGGACGTGGTACTGGAAAACCTCATGCATCAACATGTTAGAGACACTACCAGAGAGAGAGGAGAGGATGAACCAGCAAGACTGGACCTTGTATTCACCTTGAGTAGTTCGGACATCGAGGGTATCATGCATGAAAGGCCCCTGGGAGCTAGTGATCATGTGGTTCTGTGCTTTGACTACATAGTTGAGCTCCAAGTGGAGAGAGTAGCAGGAATAGGCTGGGAAAAACCAAACTACAAAAGGGGGAACTACTCAGGCATGAGGAACTTCCTTCAAGACATTCAGTGGGAGAGGGAACTGACAGGAAAACCAGTACAAGAAATGATGGACAATGTGGCAACAAAATGCAAGGAGGCAGAGGAGAGGTTTGTTCCCAAGGGAAACAGAAGTAATGGGAAGAACAGAACGAGTCCTTGGTTCACCCAAAGGTGTAGGGAGGCAAAAACTAGGTGTACTAGAGAATGGAAAAGGTACAGAAGACAGAGAACTCAGGAAAATAAAGAGATTAGTCGAAGAGCCAGAAACGAATATGCACAGATAAGAAGGGAGGCTCAGAGACAATATGAAAATGACATAGCATCAAAAGTAAAGACTGACCCGAAGCTGTTGTACAGCCACATCAGGAGGAAAACAACAGTCAAGGACCAGGTAATCCGACTGAGGAAGGGTGATGGGGAATTCACAAGAAGTGGTATGTCGACCCAGTGGAAGATAAGAGATAAGATATGTCGGAGGGAGCAGGATCAACACAAGACTTTAAAAGAAGATAGTCGACTTACAGTGTGAACAACAACAGTAGGACTCCAGAATCGAACCCGGGCCCTCCGTGTGTGAATCAGAACAGGGGGGCCACACTCCAGCAAGTGCTGGATGAGGTACATATAACCAAGGAGGAGGTGAAGAAGCTGCTATGCGAACTTGGCACCTCAAAGGCGGTGGGACCACACAACATCTCTCCATGGGTCCTTAAAGAGGGAGCAGAGATATTGTGTGTACCGTTAACAAAGATCTTCAACACATCATTTGAAACTGGGCAACTCCTTGAGGTATGGAAAATGGCAAATGTAGTCCCAATTTTTAAAAAGGGAGACAGACATGAGGAACTAAACTACAGACCTGTATCACTAACGTGTATAGTATGCAAGGTCATGGAAAAGATAATCAGGAGGAGAGTGGTGGGGCACCTGGAAAGAAACAAGTGTATAATTGAGAACCAGCATGGTTTCAGGGAAGGAAAATCCTGTGCCACAAACCTACTAGAGTTTTATGACAAGGTGACAGAAGTAAGACAAGAGAGAGAGGGGTGGATCGACTGCATATTTTTGGACTGCAAGAAGGCCTTCGACACAGGTCCTCACAAGAGGTTACTGCAAAAGCTAGAGGATCAGGCACACATAACAGGAAAGGCACTGCAATGGATCAGAGAATACCTGACAGGGAGGCAACAACGAGTCAAGGTATGCGACGAGGTGTCAGAGTGGGCGCCTGTGACAAGCGGGTTTCCACAGGGGTCAGTCCTAGGACCTGTGCTGTTCTTGGTATATGTGAACGACATAACGGAAGGGATAGACTCAGAAGTGTCCTTGTTTGCAGATGATGGGAAGTTAATGAGAAGAATCAAATCGGATGAGGATCAGGCAAGACTACAAAGAGACCTGGACAGGCTATAAGCCTGGTCCAGCAACTGGCTCCTTGAATTTAACCCTGCCAAATGCAAAGTCATGAAGATTGGGGAAGGGCAAAGAAGACCGCAGACACAATATAGTTTAGATGGCCAAAGACTGCAAACCTCACTCAAGGAAAAAGATCTGGGGGTGAGTATAACACCGAGCATATCTCCCGAGGCGCACATCAATCAGATAACTGCTGCAGCATATGGGTGCCTGGCAGACCTACGGATAGCGTTCCGATACCTCAGTAAGGATTCGTTCAAGACTCTGTATACCATTTACGTCAGGCCCATACTGGAGTATGCAGCAACACTTTGGAATCCACACCTAGTCAAGCACGTCAAGAAATTAGAGAAAGTGCAAAGATTTGCAACAAGACTAGTCCCAGAGCTACGGGAATTGTCCTACGAAGAAAGGTTGAGGGAAATCGGCCTGACGACACTGGAGGACAGGAGGGTCAGGGGAGACATGATAACGACATATAAAATACTGCGGGGAATAGACGAGGTGGACAAAGACGGGATGTTTCAGAGATGGGACACAGACACAAGAGGTCACAATTGGAAGTTGAAGACTCAGATGAATCAAAGGGATGTTAGGAAGTATTTCTTCAGTCATAGAGTAGTCAGGCCATGGAATAGCCTAGAAAGTGATGTAGTCGAGGCAGGAACCATACATAGTTTTAAGGCGAGGTATGATAGAGCTCATGGGGCAGGGAGAGAGAGGACCTAGAAGCAATCAGCGAAGAGGCGGGGCCAGGAGCTGTGACTCGACCCCTGCAACCGCAAATAGGTGAGTACAAATAGGTGAGTACACACACTCACACACTCACACACACACACACACACACACACACACACTCTCACACACACACACTTACACACACACTCACACACACACACATATATATTATACACACACTCATACACATACACATATATATATATATATATATATATATATATATATATATATATATATATATATATATATATATATATATATATATATATATATATATATATATATATAAAGGTAAATATTTTCATCATCATTCAACACTTTCACCACACTCACACATTATCACTGCTTTTGCAGAGGTGCTCAGAATACAACAGTTTAGAAGCATATACGTATAGAGATACACAACATATCCCTCCAAACTGCCAATATCCCAAACCCCTCCTTTAGAGTGCAGGCATTGTACTTCCCATTTCCAGGACTCAAGTCCGACTATATGAAAATAACCGGTTTCCCTGAATCCCTTCACTAAACATTACCCTGCTCACACTCCAACAGATCGTCAGGTCCCAAGTACCATTCGTCTCCATTCTCTCCAATCGAACACGCTCAAGCACGCTTGCTGGAAGTCCAAGCCCCTCACCCACAAAACCTCCCTTTCTCTTTCCTTCCAACCTTTTCGAGGACGACCCCTACCCCGCCTTCCTTCCCCTAAAGGTTTAAATGCTCTCCATGTCATTCTACTTTTATCCATTTTCTCTAAATGACCAAACCACCTCAACAACCCCTCTTCAGCCCTCTGACTAATAGTTTTATTAACTCCACACATCCTAATTTCCACACTCCGAATTTTCTGCATAATATTTACACCACACATTGCCGCCTCCTCTCTGCAGCATTCACAACCCAAGCTTCACACCCATATAAGAGTGTTGGTACTACTATACTTTCATGCATTCCCTTCTTTGCCTCCATAGATAATGTTTTTTGTCTCCACATATACCTCAACGCACCACTCGCCTTTTTTCCCTCATCAGTTATGTGATTAACCTCATCCTTCAGAAATCCATCCGCCGACACGTCAACTCCCAAATATCTGAAAACATTCACTTCTTCCATACTCGTCCCCATGAGGATGAGGCTGAAATTAATCCTTGAGATACTACTACCACGAGTGTCTTCGGGCCAAGGTGGTACAAGGTTCGTATGGTCGAGTCCTGGCCTGCCGCAGTTTGGAAAATTATTTAAAATTACTTGTTTCGTGATTTCATTGATATATATAAGTAGTGATGAAGGCGGCTCAGTGGCTCATGCGGCAGAGTGGCTTCCTTTTCCTGAGCGGTCTCTGCAGCAGAGTGGCTTCCTCCTGAAAAGGGCTGCGGCTCAGTGGCTCCTTTTCCTGGGTGGCTCCTTTTCACACCTATATGCTAATGACCTTAACCTCGCCCTCGAGACCACCTCCCCCTCGAGACCACCTCACCCTCGAGACCACCTCACCCTCAACCCCCCACCCTCCCCCCCCCCCCCACGACCCCCCCGCCCGCGCCCCCCGCGCCCCCCAACCGCGCCCCCCCGCGCCCCCCCCGCGCCCCCCGCGCCCCCCGCCCGTCGCGCCGACCCCAGCCGCCCGCCCACGCCCCTCGTGCTCCGCCCATCGCGCCCACCCGCGCCTTCTGCTGCGCCTTCTGCAGCGTCGTCCGGATCGCCCCCGCGCCCCGAATTTTTTTCCGATTTTTTTCGAATTTTTTTTGAATTTCATTTTATTGTGCTCTCCACTTCCTCGAATCAAGTTTTTGGATTCCCCCTCCCACTTTCACCCCCACCCCAAATTTTTTCGAATTTTTTTTTTCTCGATAATACAAAGTCTCCATCTCCTCGGATCAAGTTTTTCTCGATATCAAAGACTCCAATTCCTCGGATCAAATTTTTCTCGAAATCAAAGTCTCCATCTCCTTGGATCAAGTTTTCTCGATAATACAAAGACTCCAATTCCTCGGATCAAGTTTTTCTCAAAATCAAAGTCTCCATCTCCTTGGATCAAGATTTTCTCGATAGTACAAAGACTCCATCTCCTTGGATCAAAGTTTTTCTCGATAATACCAAGACTCCATCTCCTTGGATCAAGGTTTTCTCCTCCATCTCCTCGGATCAAGTTTTTTTGGATTCCCACCCTCTGGGGGTAAGCATTCAAATGAAATCCTCCTATGGGACATGGTGCTCTCTCTTACTACAGGTCTAAACAAGTGTGACGTCATCCCACCTGTGTTTACTCGGCGGTCAGTGACGTCACGTGATGACCTCACACATACAGGCTGAATCTTGTCGACTTCCCCCTATGTCAATGACGTCACGTGATGACCCCGCACACAGGCTGAATCTTGTCGACTTTCCCCTACACATTTCATATACAACATAGGGAAAACATTTTCACTCTTAACCCAGGATAACCCAAATAATTTCACATTTTTTCGTTAATACCAACAACAATCCACAATTTCTTCACAAAATACAACACAAGTCTAGACATTTTTCTCGTTTTAACTATTTCATCAGAAAAAGTCACCACATCACTTATAACCACTTTTCGATAAATTCACTAGTCACAATTTTACATATTACGAAGTTAATACGCACACACACCTCACTTTACTTTGAACACCTTCAAAACACTCTCATAAATCATTTGAATACTCACAAAAATACCTTTGAACATTTTCAAACAACACTGAAACACTTCCAAGACAATATTTTGAATACTCCCAAATAAGATTTGACAGCTTTAATTTATCTACACTTAAATATTTCATTAAATTACAACTCATCCCCCATACTACTCCCTCATTCTCCAGATTTCTACAACAGTATCACAAAAACTAACTCAAACACTTTACTTTGAACAACACCAAAAACACCATCAATTACCTTTGAATACTCCAAAAACATCATTCGAACACAGCCAAATCACCACTGAATACTCCAAGAACACCTTCATAAATACTTTTGCACATCATTTGAATACCTTCAAAAACACCTTTGAATAGTCTCAAACACCATTTGTGTACTACTAATACACTACTGAATTCAGTAAAAACACCACCAAAATCACCATAAACTAAGATCAACATAACAGACTAACACCCATTTTTCACACAAGTCCCCTCAAATCACTATAACCAAGACGATTATCAATTTCTATGAGTACACTCTCCTCCAACTAAGATAAAACATGAACGCAAAAAACATGAACACAAACCAAACACACACGAACACTTACAACAGAATCAAGTCTTTTTTTCGATATCTCTAGTTCGACAACAACACCCACAACACCCACATCCCACATCACCCACAACCCACATCACCCACACCCCACAATTTTTCTCGTTTTAACTAATTTCATCAGAAAAAAAGTCACAACAACCCACAACTTATAAACACTTTTCAGCAACTCTAGTTCGACAACAACACCCACAACCCACAACACCCACAACCCACAACACCCACACCCCACAATTTTTTCTCGTTTTAACTAATTTCATCAGAAAAAGTCACAACAACCCACTTATAACGTCTTTTCGGTATCTCTAGTTCGACAACAACGCCCACAACCCACAACACCCACATCCCACAACACCCACAACCCACAATTTCTTTACAAAATACAACACAAGTCTAGACATTTTTCTCGTTTTAACTATTTCATCAGAAAAAGTCACAACAACAACCCACTTATAACATCTTTTTTTCGATATATCTAGTTCGACAACAATACCCACATCCCTCATCACTTACCATTTTATTCACAATTTATTCGATACAAATTTTTCCCCTTCTTTTAATTGAATCTTAAATGTAATGCACATTCCTCCCTACATTACTAAAATTCTAATAAATTCCTCTCCATACCCATCTCCTTGTATCCACATAAATTGATATTATACTCACAACAACTAATCTCACTACCCAACTACTGGGACATGTTTCTACACCCTCCATTCTTTTCCAATATATCATAACTTTTCAATTCTATAAATTCTTTTAAAATATTCACACATTACCTTTATTTTCAGTAAAATCCCCCCATATTTCATTAAATTTCTAATACAACCCTCCCCATACCCCTCTCCATCTCACTCACATTTCTTCACATCCACTCACCCGTTTCCCATCACACCTTTTCAGAACAAATATACAAAAATCACATTTCACATCCACAAATGCATCTCATCACCCATCTCAAATCCACTAAAATCACTGTAACCAAGATATTCACAAAATTCTATAACCACCTAACACACACAGACAACTCACTTTACTTTGAACACTACCAAAAACACCATCAATTACCATTGAATACTCCAAAAATATCATTCGAACACCCCCAAAACACCACTGAATACTACCCAAACTAAGATCAACACTACCAGCTAATATCCATTCTATAGAAATCCCCACATTTCCTCCCTACACTAAATTTCTAATAAAATCTATCTCCTCAACTCCACATAGTTAATATTATACTCATAACCCCCACAATTTTTCTCAGTTCATCTATTTCATCAGAAAAAAAAGTCACCCGCATTTTTTGACTCAGTAATATTCACAACATGTCACAAATTTTTAGAAAACACTCATTTTTTTATAAATATATCACGAACACATCCAGCTAAGATATGATATAAATCACATTTTTAGCCACATTCCCTCAATTTCGGTAATATGGACAAAATTGATTGGGATAACATTAGAACATTTCCAAATTACGTTGGAGCACATTCAAAAATATATTGGAACACTTCCAAAATACATTAGAGTACTCCAGAATTACTTTGAACGACTCCATTTTTGGATATTTCCAAATTAGTTTTGAAAACTTTATCGTAAAATCGAACATTATTTTCTTGTTGGTAAACACACTCAATGGTAGAAATATTTACTCGATTTCCGAATAGAAACACATTCCTCGCTCTGAGAGACTCCTTGAGCTTATATGCCTTACCCCAAAGTATTGCATCATGATTTTTGTACAATCCCCTCCAGCGAGGCCATGAAATGGTATTCACACCCAATGTAGATTTAAGATAATCATCTCTTTCCAGACCAACTGTGTCCTCTTGTTCTAAAATTTGGTGAGGTCACAGGGCTGACAGACACCATGAAATTAACTTAAATGAGATATAACATTTGTGTTCTACCTCAATACTCTTTTTCATGGTAAGGTTTGATTGATTTAAAACTTCATCATGTCTTAAAAATTTTTATTAAACATTTCTCTTTTTAATGAATGAAACATCATATATTATTAATCTTGGTGTAACAACACGCTCTAAACATCATAAATCCTCCCCTCTAAGTCTTGTTCTTCCAAGCCCCGTCACATCGGTACCTGTAAATTTTAATATATTTTTTTTATTTCATTAGCATATAATGGGGAGAAATTTGCACCATCACCTGTAAAAGATATAAACCAACTAAAAGTTACATATTTTTTCACTATCCCAAACATATGCTTCTCGTTAACTTAAATATCTTCCCATTCTTGACTTAAAAGCATAATCGTACTGTGTCCCATTATTAACTTTAATGAATTAAAAGCGTCTTGTTAACTTAAATGATGTAAGTATTATGGTAGACATGATTCTTGGTGTTCAGGTAGAGAGAGAAGGTCGAAATGGTAAGTGACACATTTCATGAAGAGATAAATATGAGTTATATATATTAATTCAAATATATCTCTCTCTCTCTTCAAGTTATAATTACTTCCTCATAATAATTTAAATGAATTAAACCACTGATACAAGGTAAATAATTTTGCTTACCTTATAAGTTACTCACACATTAGGCTCAATGTTTTTAATATATTGTTTAATATCTGTGAAAAGTTCTCTCCAAATTAATTTCCACTTCTTTGTGTTGTACCATCTATGCAAAATGCACAGATTATACTGTCTATTAAATATTTGACTGACAAAGTTTTCAGATATATTGTTTTCCAAAATATAATATACCAGATCATCACTCCACTCCGTTACCATTTCATCAATGAATTTAAGCGAATCAAGTTCATTTTCTAACCAATTTTTAATTCTCTGAAAATTCTTTTCACTCAATGTTTCACCATCTTTCCTTAAGAGTTGATTGACAGTGTTGCAAAATTCCAACCAAGGAAGATCTTTCACCGTTTCACAAATAACAATGAAATCGCCATGTTTCCTTATATTAGATGCTTTCCATGTGGTTCCCGGACAATGTCTGGTGGTGACTTACACACAACTCTCCCTTACACATAAAGAGTTGCTAAATAGTATTAAATGAAAAATTTCATTAAACTTACCTAAACTAGGATCAGCCATTTCAAAATCCATTTTCATAATTAATTTTTTGGGCTTTGGTATAATAAAAGTTTGAGATAAATGACTACTCCATTCACATTCTCGTAACAATAAATTTTCCAATATTTCTTCACTCCATCGTTGAGTCATTTCTCGTACCTCAGCTACAAACACTTCTTTTGAGAGAACATGTTCTGCATCAACTCTTTTTTGAATGGGTTCGACTCTTTTAATTGCATATAACATTTCTATAAACACCACACTAGTATGTTTTGTCACAACCACCTCCATATTTCTTCTTCTGCTAAAGTGATTCCTTACCATTTCACTCCAAATATTTATACCAAAAATTTCAATCGTTGTCATCATCGAATATCATTTTTTTTAATAATACAAATACACATTACAGGGGATTTCTTCAAAGCATATATATTATCCATTGTATATTTCAAATAATATGTTTGGTCATTGTTAACTTTCCTTATTTTTCAGTAAAAAGAAATATTCAGACAATATTTTTTTGGCAACACTTACTACTTGCTTGTGACGTCACTATCCAGCAACACGTTAAAACAGGTTAGAGCATCTTCCCCTTATTATTTTAAATGAACTAAAAGCATGACGTCACGATACTCATTGAACAAATTTTCTTACCTTTAATTGTCTTCATGCATTTCCAAGTATGCACCATCGGTATAGTGATAACATGTTATAATACCATTGAAGTAAGTTATGATCCCCATCCTGTATGACACTAAACTCGTGGTGGTTCATTCACCTATCGTCATGGTCATGCCACGTAGTGTTTTTTCATGGAACAAATTTCTCTACACATATAGTTATAAAAACTACTAACTCGACAACCCTCGTGGTGAAAAGAGTATAAGAAGACACATCTGTATTGAGTTACAAGAGTATTTAGATGGAGACGTGGAAGTTACATGTGAAAAATTTGTTACAGAAGTAAGTGTCTACACAACACTGAACTGATAAAGAAATGATTAATTCGATAGAAGACCTTGATCACAACCCTCCAAAACGAAGGAAGGTGACTGATCTATATCTCACCGATAAAGAAATGCTTATAGCAATGGAAGATTTTGAACATGAGTTTTTAATGAGATATTATTGAGTAAATTCACCCCCAATGTAATTTTTAGAAATTCTAATGAGAATTTTTTTTTTTCATTTGTTGAGTAACAAACTTAATTTTTGGGATATAATACTATATTTTATCAAAATTACAGGTAAAGAAGCAACAAAAGATGAAGAAAAATATCTTTCGTTAATGAAAGGTAATATTACAAAAGATTTTAGTGGCAGTGATAAAATTCTTTTAGTACAACAAACAAATTGTTGTGCTGTTAAATTGAAAAAGGGAGGTCTTGCTGATGCTTTAAGTCAGGTTTTACCACTTTGCAATCCATATTTATTTAGATCACCTGGATGTCATAAAGCAAATCTAGCTAGTGAAGTCACTCGTGATAAATTTGGGAGCACAAAATTTGTAAATAATGGAAAAAATAACCCCATGATTGTCAATATGTTCGCACAGTATGCGATGGGACCTCCACATAAGTATTATATGAACTGTAAAGTTGATAAGGCCTACTATAATACATGCAAATATTTAGATACAAAGAAAGGTTGTGAGATAATATTCAAAGAGTGCATGAATGATCTTGTTAAGTGGTTATTAACAGATCCCAACAGGATTATAATGGAAAAAGTTGTGTTTCCAGAAGGAATTGGATGTGCTTCAGCCGGAGGTGATTGGCATGCATATCTTAAAATCATTCATGATTTTGCAAAGGAATTAAAAAAAGTCGTAGAAATACTGTTATCATTATTGTAAAATATGACAAATAAAATATCTCTATAATACTTTTTTTTTTGTTTTATTCACCAGCACTCTAAAACCTTATTAGGCAACTGAATAGAGATCATACGTCTGGCAGGAACGGTGATGAGTATAAACATCTCTGTTCTTTGTTGTTCATACATTAGTACCTCTTCCACCAGGGTGCGACTAACCATCTCAAGAAAATGGAGACAGCCAATAGGATGGAAAAATATTTTAAAATTGAAGAAGGAAAATTGTACGATGAAAAATATTATCGTGACAACGTCTGCATTATTTTCCATGCGAATTGTGTTGCTATAAAAGGATATGGTGCAAGTTATTATTTGGGTAAGAAATATTCTTATGCTGATGTGTATCGGAGTAGAGAACCATTATTTAATCTGAGAAGATGCAGAGTTGAAGATCGTGATACTCCTGGAACTATTATCGAGTTTGAACCTTCACCGGATCAAAGAAAATTGAATCTTCCTTATTTAGCAGCCATAATAAGCCAGTTTAGTATTGCTGGACCATTGGAGGAAAATACCATTTCTCAAAATTTAATTGAAAAATCAAGAGATTCCCATTTAGTGTATGGTTTAAAGAAAGATACTACCACAGACAGAATAAGATATTTCAAGAAATCCATTGAGAGAGTCATAAAAAGTGTGAAAGACAATAAAAATATACGAGAGGTTATCTTTCTGAAAGGTATTGGGAGGTATGAAACTTCAAATGATTATATCTGGAATACACATTACAAACCTATACTCGAAGATATGATAATGAAATTTAAGGAAGAAGGTATTCGATCAACAATGGTTGTCAAAGAAGAAATGAAAAACATTAACCAAGGTCAAGAATTAGAAGATGATTCGAAGTTATTGTCTTCTAGAATTGAAGGAAGTGCTTGGTATCCCTCATGAGGTAAGCAAAATTATTTACCTTGTATCAATGGTTTAATTCATTTAAATTATTATGAGGAAGTAATTATAACTTAAAGAGAGAGAGATATATATTTGAATTAATATATATAACTCATATTTATCTCTTCATGAAATGTGTCACTTACCATTTCGACCTTCTCTCTCTACCTGAACACCAAGAATCATGTCTACCATAATACTTACATCATTTAAGTTAACAAGACGCTTTTAATTCATTAAAGTTAATAAGGGGACACAGTACGATTATGCTTTTAAGTCAAGAATGGGAAGATATTTAAGTTAACGAGAAGCATATGTTTGGGATAGTGAAAAAATATGTAACTTTTAGTTGGTTTATATCTTTTACAGGTGATGGTGCAAATTTCTCCCCATTATATGCTAATGAAATAAAAAAAATATATTAAAATTTACAGGTACCGATGTGACGGGGCTTGGAAGAACAAGACTTAGAGGGGAGGATTTATGATGTTTAGAGCGTGTTGTTACACCAAGATTAATAATATATGATGTTTCATTCATTAAAAAGAGAAATGTTTAATAAAAAATTTTAAGACATGACGAAGTTTTAAATCAATCAAACCTTACCATGAAAAAAAGTATTGAGGTAGAACACAAATGTTATATCTCATTAAAGTTAATTTTGGAGATCTTCTAGTATTCTCTGGAGATCTTCTAGTATTCTCTGGAGATCTAGTTTTCTCTGGAGATCTTCCAGTAATCTCTGGAGATCTAGTATTCTCTGGAGATCTAGTTTTCTCTGGAGATCTTCTAGTATTCTCTGGAGATCTAGTTTTCTCTGGAGATCTTCTAGCATTCTCTGGAGATCTTCTAGCATTCTCTGGAGATCTTCTAGTATTGTCTGGAGATCTTCTAGTATTCTCTGGAGATCTTCTAGTATTCTCTGGAGATCTTCTAGTTTTCTCTGGAGATCTAGTTTTCTCTGGAGATCTTCCAGTAATCTCTGGAGATCTAGTTTTCTCTGGAGATCTTCTAGTAATCTCTGGAGATCTTCTAGTATTCTCTGGAGATCTAGTATTCTCTGGAGATCTTCTAGTATTCTCTGGAGATCTTCTAGTATTCTCTGGAGATATTCTAGTATTCTCTGGAGATCTTCTAGTATTCTCTGGAGATCTTCTAGTATTCTCTGGAGATCTAGTATTCTCTGGAGATCTAGTATTCTCTGGAGATCTTTTAGTATTCTCTGGAGATCTAGTAATCTCTGGAGATCTTCTAGTATTCTCTGGAGATCTAGTATTCTCTGGAGATCTTCTAGTATTCTCTGGAGATCTAGTAATCTCTGGAGATCTTCTAGTATTCTCTTGAGATCTAGTATTCTCTTGAGATCTTCTAGTATTCTCTGGAGATCTAGTAATCTCTGGATATCTTCTAGTTTTCTCTGGAGATCTAGTATTCTCTGGAGATCTTCTAGTATTCTCTGGAGATCTAGTAATCTCTGGAGATCTTCTAGTATTCTCTGGAGATCTAGTATTCTCTGGAGATCTTCTAGTATTCTCTGGAGATCTAGTAATCTCTGGATATCTTCTAGTATTCTCTGGAGATCTAGTATTCTCTGGAGATCTTCTAGTATTCTCTGGAGATCTAGTATTCTCTGGAGATCTTCTAGTATTCTCTGGAGATCTAGTATTCTCTGGAGATCTTCTAGTATTCTCTGGAGATCTAGTATTCTCTGGAGATCTAGTATTCTCTGGAGATCTTCTAGTATTCTCTGGAGATCTAGTATTCTCTGGAGATCTTCTAGTATTCTCTGGAGATCTAGTATTCTCTGGAGATCTTCTAGTATTCTCTGGAGATCTAGTATTCTCTGGAGATCTAGTATTCTCTGGAGATCTTCTAGTATTCTCTGGAGATCTTCTAGTATTCTCTGGAGATCTAGTAATCTCTGGATATATTCTAGTATTCTCTGGAGATCTAGTATTCTCTGGAGATCTAGTATTCTCTGGAGATCTAGTATTCTCTGGAGATGTCTATACTTTATACATATCGCCTTTGCGTAACACAGACTATAAACAGAAGACAACCATGAGGGTGGTTACAGGCACATGACAGATTGCCAGAGAACACTTTTTCTCCACATCTCTAATAAGTAACATTAATAAACTGATAAAGTACTAACAAATGAATAAAAAATAGTTATGCTAAGATTGACTAGTACAAAGATTGATGATTATATGATTACAAATAGACATTTCTTTTTACTCCTTAATGTTACAGTTATTCCAAATCTGACAGCATATTAAATGTTACACTATAATACTGCAAGATACGAGGCACACATTTAATAGCCTTTACATGGGATAATATAACTATGCCAGCTGGAGGCTGTGCTTCCCAGATTTGTTATTTCATCAGAAAATACCATTATATCTATATATAGACTTCCGAAGCCACAATCGACGTTTAACAATTCTTTATAAAGTCACTCGCTAGCAGCAGATAGTGAGTCTACTGCTGCAATAGCTATAATAACCTCACATAAAGAGGCAGAATAATGACTGGGCGATTCACGACGTTGTACCTCCCAAACTTTAATTTACAATGCACTCTCATACACAACGTCTTAGTAAAACAACTGTGTACTGACTTAACTACTGTTTCTGTTTAATACTGACGATAATGATTATAATGAATAACAGCACTCAAAATACCACCCCAGCATCACTGCCACCACCACCCCAGCATCCCTGCCACCACCACCCCAGCATTACTGCCACTGCCACCCCAGCATCACTGCCACCACCACCCCAGCATCACTAACATCATCACTACCCCTGCATTACTGCCACTGCCACCCCAGCATTACTGCCACCACCACCCCAGCATCACTACCATCATCACTACCCCTGCATTACTGCCACTGCCACCCCAGCATTACTGCCACCACCACCCCAGCATCACTACCATCATCACTACCCCTGCATTACTGCCACTGCCACCCCAGCATCCCTGCCACTACCACCCCAGCATCACTACCATCATCACTACCCCTGCATTACTGCCACTGCCACCCCAGCATCACTACCATCATCACTACCCCTGCATTACTGCCACCACCACCCCAGCATCACTGCCATCATCACTACCCCTGCATTACTGCCACCACCACCCCAGCATTACTGCCACTGCCACCCCAGCATCACTGCCACCACCACCCCAGCATCACTAACATCATCACTACCCCTGCATTACTGCCACTGCCACCCCAGCATTACTGCCACCACCACCCCAGCATCACTACCATCATCACTACCCCTGCATTACTGCCACTGCCACCCCAGCATTACTGCCACCACCACCCCAGCATCACTACCATCATCACTACCCCTGCATTACTGCCACTGCCACCCCAGCATCCCTGCCACCACCACCCCAGCATCACTACCATCATCACTACCCCTGCATTACTGCCACTGCCACCCCAGCATCACTACCATCATCACTACCCCTGCATTACTGCCACTGCCACCCCAGCATCCCTGCCACCACCACCCCTGCATCACTACCATCATCACTACCCCTGCATTACTGCCACTGCCTCCCCAGCATCACTACTATCATCACTACCCCTGCATTACTGCCACCACCACCCCAGCATCACTGCCATCATCACTACCCCTGCATTACTGCCACCACCACCCCAGCATCACTACCATCATCACTACCCCTGCATTACTGCCACTGCCACCCCAGCATCACTACCATCATCACTACCCCTGCATTACTGCCACTGCCACCCCAGCATCCCTGCCACCACCACCACAGCATCACTACCATCATCACTACCCCTGCATTACTGCCACTGCCACCCCAGCATTACTGCCACCACCACCCCAGCATCACTACCATCATCACTACCCCTGCATTACTGCCACTGCCACCCCAGCATCCCTGCCACCACCACCCCAGCATCCCTGCCACCACCACCCCAGCATCCCTGCCACCACCACCCCAGCATTACTGCCACTGCCACCCCAGCATCACTGCCACCACCACCCCAGCATCACTACCATCATCACTACCCCTGCATTACTGCCACTGCCACCCCAGCATCCCTGCCACCACCACCCCAGCATCACTACCATCATCACTACCCCTGCATTACTGCCACCACCACCCCAGCATCACTACCATCATCACTACCCCTGCATTACTGCCACCACCACCCCAGCATCACTACCATCATCACTACCCCTGCATTACTGCCACTGCCATCCCAGCATCCCTGCCACCACCACCCCAGCATCCCTGCCACCACCACCCCAGCATCACTACCATCATCACTACCCCTGCATTACTGCCACTGCCACCCCAGCATCCCTGTCACCACCACCCCAGCATCACTGCCACCACCACCCCAGCATCACTACCATCATCACTACCCCTGCATTACTGCCACTGCCACCCCAGCATCCCTGCCACCACCACCCCAGCATCCCTGCCACCACCACCCCAGCATCACTACCATCATCACTACCCCTGCATTACTGCCACTGCCACCCCAGCATCCCTGCCAACACCACCCCAGCATCACTGCCATCATCACTACCCCTGCATTACTGCCACTGCCACCCCAGCATCCCTGCCACCACCACCCCAGCATCACTGCCATCATCACTACCCCTGCATTACTGCCACTGCCACCCCAGCATCCCTGCCACCACCACCCCAGCATCACTACCATCATCACTACCCCTGCATTACTTCCACTGCCACCCCAGGATCCCAGCCACCACCACCACAGCATCACTGCCATCATCACTACCCCTGCATTACTGCCACTGCCACCCCAGCATCACTGCCACCACCACCCCAGCATCACTGCCATCATCACTACCCCTGCATTACTGCCACTGCCACCCCAGCATCACTGCCACCACCACCACAGCATCACTGCCACCACCACCACAGCATCACTGCCATCATCACTACCCCTGCATTACTGCCACTGCCACCCCAGCATCCCTGCCACCACCACCACAGCATCACTGCCATCATCACTACCCCTGCATTACTGCCACCACCACCCCAGCATCACTGCCACTGCCACCCCAGCACCACTGCCACCACCACCCCAGCATCCCTGCCACCACCACCACAGCATCACTGCCATCATCACTACCCCTGCATTACTGCCACTGCCACCACAGCATCACTGCCACCACCACCCCAGCATCACTGCCACTGCCACCTCAGCATCACTGCCACCACCACCACAGCATCACTGCCACTGCCACCCCAGCATCCCTGCCACCACCACCCCAGCATCACTACCATCATCACTACCCCTGCATTACTGCCACTGCCACCCCAGCATCCCTGCCACCACCACCCCAGCATCACTGCCATCATCACTACCCCTGCATTACTGCCACTGCCACCCCAGCATCACTGCCACCACCACCCCAGCATCCCTGCCACCACCACCCCAGCATCACTGCCATCATCACTACCCCTGCATTACTGCCACTGCCACCCCAGCATCCCTGCCATCACTACCCCAGCATCACTGCCATCATCACTACCCCTGCATTACTGCCACTGCCACCCCAGCATCACTGCCACCACCACCACAGCATCACTGCCACTGCCACCCCAGCATCCCTGCCACCACCACCCCAGCATCACTGCCATCATCACTACCCCTGCATTACTGCCACTGCCACCCCAGCATCCCTGCCACCACCACCCCAGCATCACTGCCATCATCACTACCCCTGCATTACTGCCACTGCCACCCCAGCATCACTGCCACCACCACCACAGCATCACTGCCACTGCCACCCCAGCATCACTGCCACCACCACCCCAGCATCCCTGCCACCACCACCACAGCATCACTGCCATCATCACTACCCCTGCATTACTGCCACTGCCACCCCAGCATCGCTGCCATCACCACCACCGCATCACTGCCACCCCAGCATCCCTGCCACCACCACCACAGCATCACTACCATCATCACTACCCCTGCATTACTGCCACTGCCACCCCAGCATCCCTGCCACCACCACCCCAGCATCACTACCATCATGACTACCCCTGCATTACTGCCACTGCCACCCCAGCATCCCTGCCACCACCACCCCAGCATCACTGCCATCATCACTACCCCTGCATTACTGCCACTGCCACCCCAGCATCACTGCCACCACCACCACAGCATCACTGACACTGCCACCCCAGCATCCCTGCCACCACCACCCCAGCATCACTGCCATCATCACTACCCCTGCATTACTGCCACTGCCACCACAGCATCACTGCCACCACCACCACAGCATCACTGCCACCCCAGCATCACTGCCACCACCACCACCACCCCTGCATCCCTGCCACCACCACCCCAGCATCACTGCCATCATCACTACCCCTGCATTACTGCCACTGCCACCCCAGCATCACTGCCACCACCACCACAGCATCACTGCCACTGCCACCCCAGCATCATTGCCACCACCACCATCTCTGCATCCCTACCACCACCACCCCAGCATCACTGCCATCATCACTACCCCTGCATTACTGCCACTGCCACCCCAGCATCCCTGCCACCACCACCACAGCATCACTGCCATCATCACTACCCCTGCATTACTGCCACTGCCACCCCAGCATCACTGCCACCACCACCCCAGCATCACTGCCACTGCCACCCCAGCATCACTGCCACCACCACACCAGCATCCCTGCCACCACCACCACAGCATCACTGCCATCATCACTACCCATGCATTACTGCCACTGCCACCCCAGCATCACTGCCACCACCACCCCAGCATCACTGCCACTGCCACCCCAGCATCACTGCCACCACCACCCCAGCATCCCTGCCACCACCACCCCAGCATCACTGCCATCATCACTACCCCTGCATTACTGCCACTGCCACCCCAGCATCCCTGCCATCACTACCCCAGCATCACTGCCATCATCACTACCCCTGCATTACTGCAACTGCCACCCCAGCATCACTGCCACCACCACCACCACAGCATCACTGCCACTGCCACCCCAGCATCCCTGCCACCACCACCCCAGCATCACTACCATCATCACTACCCCTGCATTACTGCCACTGCCACCCCAGCATCCCTGCCACCACCACCCCAGCATCACTGCCATCATCACTACCCCTGCATTACTGCCACTGCCACCCCAGCATCACTGCCACCACCACCACAGCATCACTGCCACCACCACCCCAGCATCACTGCCACCCCAGCATCACTGCCACGACCACCACCCCTGCATCCCTGCCACCACCACCCCAGCATCACTGCCATCATCAGAACCCCTGCATTACTGCCACTGCCACCCCAGCATCCCTGCCACCACCACCCCAGCATCACTACCATCATCACTACCCCTGCATTACTGCCACTGCCACCCCAGCATCCCTGCCACCACCACCCCAGCATCACTGCCATCATCACTACCCCTGCATTACTGCCACTGCCACCCCAGCATCACTGCCACCACCACCACAGCATCACTGCCACTGCCACCCCAGCATCACTGCCACAACCACCCCAGCATCCCTGCCACCACCACCACAGCATCACTGCCATCATCACTACCCCTGCATTACTGCCACTGCCACCCCAGCATCGCTGCCATCACCACCACAGCATCACTGGCACCCCAGCATCCCTGCCACCACCACCACAGCATCACTACCATCATCACTACCCCTGCATTACTGCCACTGCCACCCCAGCATCCCTGCCACCACCACCCCAGCATCACTACCATCATCACTACCCCTGCATTACTGCCACTGCCACCCCAGCATCCCTGCCACCACCACCCCAGCATCACTGCCATCATCACTACCCCTGCATTACTGCCACTGCCACCCCAGCATCACTGCCACCACCACCACAGCATCACTGACACTGCCACCCCAGCATCCCTGCCACCACCACCCCAGCATCACTGCCATCATCACTACCCCTGCATTACTGCCACTGCCACCCCAGCATCACTGCCACCACCACCACAGCATCACTGCCACTGGCACCCCAGCATCATTGCCACCACCACCATCTCTGCATCCCTACCACCACCACCCCAGCATCACTGCCATCATCACTACCCCTGCATTACTGCCACTGCCACCCCAACATCACTGCCACCACCACCACAGCATCACTGCAACTGCCACCCAGCATCACTGCCACCACCACCACCCCTGCATTCCTGCCACCACTACCCCAGCATCACTGCCACCACCACCACAGCATCACTACCACTGCCACCCCAGCATCACTGCCACCGCCACCACCCCTGCATCCCTGCCACCACCACCCCAGCATCACTGCCATCATCACTACCCCTGCATTACTGCCACTGGCACCCCAGCATCACTGCCACCACCACCACAGCATCACTGCCACTGCCACCCCAGCATCACTGCCACCACCACCACCCCTGCATTCCTGCCACCACCACCCCAGCATCACTGCCACCACCACCACAGCATCACTGCCACTGCCACCCCAGCATCACTGCCACCGCCACCACCCCTGCATCCCTGCCACCACCACCCCAGCATCACTGCCATCATCACTACCCCTGCATTACTGCCACTGCCACCCCAGCATCACTGCCACCACCACCACAGCATCACAGCCACTGCCACCCCAGCATCACTGCCACCGCCACCACCCCTGCATCCCTGCCACCACCACCCCAGCATCACTGCCATCATCACTACCCCTGCATTACTGCCACTGGCACCCCAGCATCACTGCCACCACCACCACAGCATCACTGCCACTGCCACCCCAGCATCACTGCCACCACCACCACCCCTGCATTCCTGCCACCACCACCCCAGCATCACTGCCACCACTACAACAGCATCACTGCCACTGCCACCCCAGCATCACTGCCACCACCACTACCCCTGCATCCCTGCCACCACCACCCCAGCATCACTGCCATCATCACTACCCCTGCATTACTGCCACTGCCACCCCAGCATCACTGCCACCACCACCACAGCATCACAGCCACTGCCACCCCAGCATCACTGCCACCACCACCACCCCTGCTTTCCTGCCACCACCACAACAGCATCACTGCCATCATCACTACCCCTGCATCACTGCCACAGCCTCCCCAGCATTATTGCCACCACCCCTGCATCCCTACCACCACCACCCCAGCATCACTGCAACCACCACCCCAGCATCACTGCCACCACCACCCCAGCATCACTGCCACCACCACCCCAGCGTCACTGCCACCACCACTGCATCACTGCCACTATCAGCACCACTCCTGCATCACTGTAACCACCACCACCCCTGCTTCACTGCCACCACCACCACCACCACCCCTGCATCACTACCACCACCACCCCAGCATCACTGCCATCACCACCCCTGCATCACTGCCACTACCACCACCACTCCTGCATCACTGTCACTATCACCACCACCACCCCAGCATCACTGTCACAACCACCACCGCTGCATCACTGCCGCCACCACCACCATTACCACCCTTGCATCACTGTAACCACCACCCCTGCATCACTGCCACCACCACCGCCGCATCACTTCCACCACCACCCTTGCATCACTGCCACCACCACCCCTGCATCCCTGCCACCATCATGACTAGACCTGCATCACTGCCACCACCACCCCTGCTTCCCTGCCACCATCATCACCACCCCTGCATCACTGTCACCACCACCACAACCCTTGCATCACTGCCACCACTACCACCCCTACATCATTGCCACCCTCCCTGCATCACTTCCACCACCACCACTACCACCACCACCACTACCCCTGCACCACTGAATCCACCACCACCCCAGCATCACTGCCACCATCACCACCCCTGCATCACTACCACCACCACCCCTGCATCAATGCCACCACCACAACCCCTGCAACACTGCCACCACCATCACCACTACCACCCCTGCATCACTGCAACCACTACCACCCCTGCATCACTGCAACCATCACCACCCCTGCATCACTGCCACCACCACCGCTGTATCACTTCCACCACCACCACGTCTGCATCACTGACACCACCACCCCTGCATCACTGCCACTACCACCACCACTCCTGCATCACTGTCACCACCACCACCCCTGCTTCACTGCCACCACCACCACCACCACCACTACCCCTGCTTCACCGCCACCACCACCACTACCACCCCTGCATCACTGCCACTACCACCACCACTCCTGCATCACTGTCACTATCACCACCACCACCCCAGCATCACTGTCACAACCACCACCGCTGCATCACTGCCGCCACCACCACCATTACCACCCCTGCACCACTGAATCCACCACCACCCCTGCATCACTGCCACCACCACCACCCCTGCATCACTACCACCACCACCCTAGCATCACTGTCACCACCACAACCCCTGCAACACTGCCACCACCATCACCACTACCACCCCTGCATCACTGCAACCACTACCACCCCTGCATCACTGCAACCACCACCACCCCTGCATCACTGCCACCACCACCTCAGCATCACTGCCATCACAACCCCTGCATCACTGCCACTACCACCACCACTCCTGCATCACTGTCACTATCACCACCACCACCCCAGCATCACTGTCACAACCACCACCGCTGCATCACTGCCGCCACCACCACCATTACCACACCTGCATCACTGTAACCACCCCCCGTGCATCACTGCCACCAGCACCGCCGCATCACTTCCACCACCACCCTTGCATCACTGCCACCACCACCCCTGCATCCCTGCCACCATCATCACCACCCCTGCATCACTGCCACCACCACCACAACCCTTGCATCACTGCCACCACTACCACCCCTACATCATTGCCACCCTCCATGCATCACTTCCACAACCACCACTACCACCACCACCACTACCCCTGCACCACTGAATCCACCACCACCCCTGCATCACTGTCACCACCACAACCCCTGCAACACTGCCACCACCATCACCACTACCACCCCTGCATCACTGCAACCACTACCACCCCTGCATCACTGCAACCACCACCACCCCTGCATCACTGCCACCACCACCTCAGCATCACTGCCATCACCACCCCTGCATCACTGCCACTACCACCACCACTCCTGCATCACTGTCACTATCACCACCACCACCCCAGCATCACTGTCACAACCACCACCGATGCATCACTACCACCACCACCCTAGCATCACTGTCACCACCACAACCCCTGCAACACTGCCACCACCATCACCACTACCACCCCTGCATCACTGCAACCACTACCACCCCTGCATCACTGCAACCACCACCACCCCTGCATCACTGCCACCACCACCTCAGCATCACTGCCATCACCACCCCTGCATCACTGCCACTACCACCACCACTCCTGCATCACTGTCACTATCACCACCACCACCCCAGCATCACTGTCACAACCACCACCGCTGCATCACTGCCGCCACCACCACCATTACCACACCTGCATCACTGTAACCACCCCCCGTGCATCACTGCCACCAGCACCGCCGCATCACTTCCACCACCACCCTTGCATCACTGCCACCACCACCCCTGCATCCCTGCCACCATCATCACCACCCCTGCATCACTGCCACCACCACCACAACCCTTGCATCACTGCCACCACTACCACCCCTACATCATTGCCACCCTCCATGCATCACTTCCACCACCACCACTACCCCTGCACCACTGAATCCACCACCACCCCACCACTGCCACATCACCACCCCTGCATCAGTACCACCACCACCCCTGCATCAATGCCACCACCACCGATGCATCACTACCACCACCACCCCAGCATCACTGCAACACTGCCACCACCATCACCACTACCACCCCTGCATCACTGCAACCACTACCACCCCTGCATCACTGCAACCATCACCACCCCTGCATCACTGCCACCACCACCGCTGCATCACTTCCACCATCACCACGTCTGCATCACTGACACCACCACCCCTGCATCACTGCCACTACCACCACCACTCCTGCATCACTGTCACCACCACCACCCCTGCTTCACTGCCACCACCACCAAAACCACTACCCCTGCTTCACCGCCACCACCACCACTACCACCCCTGCATCACTGCCACTACCAGCACCACTCCTGCATCACTGAAACCACCACCACCCCTGCATCACTGCCACCACCACCGCTGCATCACTTCCACCACCACCACCACCACCACCACCACCACCACCACCACCACCACCACCACCACCCCTGCATCACTACCACCACCACCCCTGCATCACTGCCACTACCACCACCACTCCTGCATCACTGCCACTACCACCACCACTCCTGCATCACTGTCATTATCACCACCACCACCCCAGCATCACTGTCACAACCACCACCGCTGCATCACTGCCGCCACCACCACCATTACCACCCCTGCATCACTGTAACCACCACCCCTGCATCACTGCCACCACCACCGCCGCATCACTTCCACCACCACCCTTGCATCACTGCCACCACCACCCCAGCATCCCTGCCACCATCATGACTACCCCTGCATCACTGCCACCACCACCCCTGCATCCCTGCCACCATCATCACCACCCCTGCATCACTGCCACCACCACCACAACCCTTGCATCACTGCCACCACTACCACCCCTACATCATTGCCACCCTCCCTGCATCACTTTCACCACCACCATCACCACCACCACCACCACCACCACCACCACCATCACCATCACCAGCACCACCACCACCACTACCCCTGCACCACTGAATCCACCACCACCCCAGCATCACTGCCACCATCACCACCCCTGCATCAGTACCACCACCACCCCTGCATCAATGCCACCACCACCGATGCATCACTACCACCACCACCCCAGCATCACTGTCACCACCACAACCCCTGCAACACTGCCACCACCATCACCACTACCACCCCTGCATCACTGCACCCACTACCACCCCTGCATCACTGCAACCACCACCACCCCTGCATCACTGCCACCACCACCGCTGCATCACTTCCACCACCACCACCACCATCCCTGCATCACTACCACCACCACCACCACCACGTCTGCATCACTGCCACCACCACCCCTGCATCACTGCCACTACCACCACCACTCCTGCATCACTGCCACCACCACCACCCCTGCTTCACTGCCACCACCACCACTACCACCCCTGCATCACTGCCACTACCACCACCTCTCCTGCATCACTGTCACCACCACCACCACCCCTGCATCACTACCACCCTCCCCTGCATCACTGCCACCACCACCCCAGCATCACTGCCACTACCAGCACCACTCCTGCATCACTGAAACCACCACTACCCCTGCATCACTGCCACCACCACTGCTGCATCACTTCCACCACCACCACCACCACCACCACCACCACCACCACCACCACCACCACCACCACCACAACCACCACCACCACCACCACCACCCCGGCATCACTACCACCACCACCCCAGCATCACTGCCATCACCACCCCTGCATCACTGCCACTACCACCACCACTCCTGCATCACTGTCACTATCACCACCACCACCCCAGCATCACTGTCACAACCACCACCGCTGCATCACTGCCGCCACCACCACCATTACCACCCCTGCATCACTGTAACCACCACCACCCCAGCATCACTGCCACCACCACCACACCTGCATCACTACCACCACCACCCCTGCATCAAAGCCACCACCACCGATGCATCACTACCACCACCACCCCAGCATCACTGTCACCACCACAACCCATGCAACACTGCCACCACCATCACCACTACCACCCCTGCATCAACCACTACCACCCCTGCATCACTGCAACCACCACCACCCCTGCATCACTGCCACCACCACCGCTGCATCACTTCCACCACCACCACCACCATCCCTGCATCACTACCACCACCACCACCACCACCACGTGTGCATCACTGCCACCACCACCCCTGCATCACTGCCACTACCACCACCACTCCTGCATCACTGTCACCACCACCACCCCTGCTTCACTGCCACCACCACCACCACCACCACCACCACCACCACCACCACCACCACCACCACCACTACCCCTGCTTCACCGCCACCACCACCACTACCACCCCTGCATCACTGCCACTACCACCACCACTCCTGCATCACTGTCACCACCACCACCACCCCTGCATCACTACCAACCTCACCTGCATCACTGCCACCACCACCCCTGCATCACTGCCACTACCAGCACCACTCCTGCATCACTGTAACCACCAACACCCCTGCATCACTGCCACCACCACCGCTGCATCACTTCCACCACCACCACCACCACCACCACCACCACCACCACCACCACCACCACCACCACCACCACCACCACCACCACCACCACCACCACCACCACCACCACCACCACCACCACCACCTCCACCACCACCACCACCACCCTGGCATCACTACCACCACCACCCCAGCATCACTGCCATCACCACCCCAGCATCACTGCCACTACCACTTTATATATATACTCTGGAGACTTTCTAGTATTCTCTGGAGACCTTCTAGTATTCTCTGGAGACTTTCTAGTATTCTCTGGAGATCTTCTAGTATTCTCTGGAGATCTTCTAGTATTCTCTGAAGATCTTCTAGTATTCTCTGGAGATCTAGTATTCTCTGGAGATCTTCTAGTACTCTCTGGAGATCTTCTAGTATTCTCTGGAGATCTTCTAGTATTCTCTGGAGATCTAGTATTCTCTGGAGATTTTCTAATATTCTCTGGAGATCTTCTAGTATTCTCTGGAGACCTTCTGGTATTCTCTGGAGATCTTCTAGTATTCTCTGGAGACCTTTTAGTATTCTCTGGAGATCTTCTAGTATTCTCTGGAGATCTTCTAGTATTCTCTGGAGATCTTCTAGTATTCTCTGGAGATCTTCTAGTATTCTCTGGAGATATTCGAGTATTCTCTGGAGATCTTCTAGTATTCTCTGGAGACCTTCTAGTATTCTCTGGAGATCTTCTAGTATTCTCTGGAGGTCATCTAGTATTCTCTGGAGGCCTTCTAGAATTCTCTGTGGATCTTCTAGTATTCTCTGGAGATCTTCTAGTATTCTCCGGAGACCTAGTATTCTCTGGAGATCTTCTTGTATTCTCTGGAGATCTTCTAGTATTTTCTGGAGATCTTCTAGTATTCTCTGAAGATCTTCTAGTATTCTCTGGAGATCTTCTAGTATTCTCTGGAGACCTTTTAGTATTCTCTGGAGATCTTCTAGTATTCACTGGAGATCTTCTAGTATTCTCTGGAGATCTTCTAGTATTCTCTGGAGATCTTCTAGTATTCTCTGGAGATCTTCTAGTATTCTCTGGATCTCTTCTAGCATTCTCTGAAGATCTAGTATTCTCTGGAGATCTTCTAGTATTCTCTGGAGATCTTCTAGTATTCTCTGGAGATATTCTAGTATTGTCTGGAGATCTTCTAGTATTCTCTGGAGACTTTCTAGTATTCTCTGGAGATCTTCTAGTATTCTCTGGACACCTTTTAGTATTCAATGGAGATCTTCTAGTATTCTCTTGAGATCTTCTAGTATTCTCTGGAGATCTTCTAGTATTCTCGGGAGATCTTCTAGTATTATCTGGAGATCTTCTAGTATTCTCTGGAGATCTTCTAGTATTACCTGGAGATCTTCTAGTATTCTCTGGAGATCTTCTAGTATTCTCTGGAGATCTTCTAGTATTCTCTGGAGATCTTCTAGTATTCTCTGGAGACCTTCTAGTATTCTCTGGAGACTTTCTAGTATTCTCTGGAGATCTTCTAGTATTCTCTGGACACCTTTTAGTATTCAATGGAGATCTTCTAGTATTCTCTTGAGATCTTCTAGTATTCTCTGGAGATCTTCTAGTATTCTCTGGAGATCTTCTAGTATTATCTGGAGATCTTCTAGTATTCTCTGGAGATCTTCTAATATTCTCTGGAGATCTTCTAATATTCTCTGGAGATCTTCTAATATTCTCTGGAGATCTTCTAATATTCTCTGGAGATCTTCTAGTATTCTCTGGAGACCTTCTAATATTCTCTGGAGATCTTCTAGTATTCTCTGGAGATCTAGTATTCTCTGGAGATCTAGTATTCTCAAGAGACCTTCTAGTATTCTCTGGAGATCTAGTATTCTCTGGAGATCTTCTAGTATTCTCTAGTATTCTCTCTGGAGAGATTCTCTGGAGACCTTCTAGTATTCTCTGGAGATCTTCTAGTATTCTCTGGAGATCTTCTAGTATTCTCTGGAGATCTTCTAGTATTCTCTGGAGATCTTCTAGTATTCTCTGGAGATCTTCTAGTATTCTCTGGAGATCTTCTAGTATTCTCTGGAGATCTTCTAGTATTCTCTGGAGATCTTCTAGTATTCTCTGGAGATCTTCTAGTATTCTCTGGAGATCTTCTAGTATTCTCTGGAGATCTTCTAGTATTCTCTGGAGATCTTCTAGTATTCTCTGGAGATCTTCTAGTATTCTCTGGAGATCTTCTAGTATTCTCTGGAGATCTTCTAGTATTCTCTGGAGATCTTCTAGTATTCTCTGGAGATCTTCTAGTATTCTCTGGAGATCTTCTAGTATTCTCTGGAGATCTTCTAGTATTCTCTGGAGATCTTCTAGTATTCTCTGGAGATCTTCTAGTATTCTTCTAGTATTCTCTGGAGATCTTCTGGTATTCTCTAGAGATCTTCTAGTATTCTCTGGAGATCTTCTAGTATTCTCTGGAGATCTTCTAGTATTCTCTGGAGATCTTCTAGTATTCTCTGGAGATCTTCTAGTATTCTCTGGAGATCTTCTAGTATTCTCTGGAGATCTTCTAGTATTCTCTGGAGATCTTCTAGTATTCTCTGGAGATCTTCTAGTATTCTCTGGAGATCTTCTAGTATTCTCTGGAGATCTTCTAGTATTCTCTGGAGATCTTCTAGTATTCTCTGGAGACCTTCTAGTATTCTCTGGAGATCTTCTAGTATTCTCTGGAGATCATCTAGTATTCTCGGGAGGCCTTCTAGTATTCTCTGGAGATCTTCTAGTATTCTCTGGAGATCTTCTAGTATTCTCCGGAGACCTAGTATTCTCTGGAGATCTTCTAGTATTCTCTGGAGATCTTCTAGTATTCTCTGGAGATCTTCTAGTATTCTCTGGAGATCTTCTAGTATTCTCTGGAGATCTTCTAGTATTCTCTGGAGACCTTTTAGTATTCTCTGGAGATCTTCTAGTATTCTCTGGAGATCTTCTAGTATTCTCTGGAGATCTTCTAGTATTCTCTGGAGATCTTCTAGTATTCTCTGGAGATATTCGAGTATTCTCTGGAGATCTTCTAGTATTCTCTAGTATTCTCTGGAGATCTTCTAGTATTCTCTGGAGATCTTCTAGTATTCTCTGGAGAACTTCTAGTATTCTCTGGAGAACTTCTAGTATTCTCTGGAGATCTTCTAGTATTCTCTGGAGACCTTCTAGTATTCTCTGGAGACTTTCTAGTATTCTCTGGAGATCTTCTAGTATTCTCTGGACACCTTTTAGTATTCAATGGAGATCTTCTAGTATTCTCTTGAGATCTTCTAGTATTTTCTGGAGATCTTCTAGTATTCTCGGGAGATCTTCTAGTATTATCTGGAGATCTTCTAGTATTCTCTGGAGATCTTCTAGTATTCCCTGGAGATCTTCTAGTAATCTCTGGAGATCTTCTAGTATTCTCTGGAGATCTTCTAGTATTCTCTGGAGATCTTCTAGTATTCTCTGGAGACCTTCTAGTATTCTCTGGAGATCTTCTAGTATTCTCTGGAGATCTTCTAGTATTCTCTGGAGATCTTCTAGTATTCTCTGGAGACCTTTTAGTATTCTCTAGAGACCTTCTAGTATTCTCTGGAGACCTTCTAGTATTCTCTGGAGACTTTCTAGTATTCTCTGGAGATCTTCTAGTATTCTCTGGAGATCTTCTAGTATTCTCTGGAGATCTTCTAGTATTCTCTGGAGATCTTCTAGTATTCTCTGGAGATCTTCTAGTATTCTCTGGAGATCTTCTAGTATTTACTGGAGATCTTCTAGTATTCTCTGGAGATCTTCTAGTATTCTCTGGAGATCTTCTAGTATTCTCTTTAGATCTTCTAGTATTCTCTTTAGATCTTCTAGTTTTCTCTGGAGATCTTCTAGTATTCTATATACATCTTCTAGTATTATCTGGAGACTTTCTAGTATTCTATGGAGACCTTCTAGTATTCTCTGGAGACCTAGTATTCTCTGGAGATCTTCTAGTATTCTCTGGAGATCTTCTAGTATTCTCTGCAGATCTTCTAGTATTCTCTGGAGACCTTCATGGATTCTCTGGAGACCTAGTATTCTCTGGAGAACTTCTAGTATTCACTGGAGACTTTCTAGTATTCTCTGGAGACCTTCTAGTATTCTCTGTAGATCTTCTAGTATTCTCTGGAGACTTTCTAGTATTCTCTGGAGACCTTCTAGTATTCTCTGGAGACCTTCTAGTATTCTCTGGAGACCTTCTAGTATTCTCTGGAGATCTTCTAGTATTCTCTGAAGATCTTCTAGTATTCTCTGGAGGCCTTCTAGAATTCTCTGGGGATCTTCTATTATTCCCTGGAGATCTTCTAGTAGTCTCCGGAGACCTAGTATTCTCTGGAGATCTAGTATTCTCTGGAGATCTTCTAGTATTCTCTGGAGATCTTCTAGTATTCTCTGGAGATCTTCTAGTATTCTCTGGAGATCTTCTAGTATTCTCTGGAGATCTTCTAGTATTCTCTGGAGACCTTCTAATATTCTCTGGAGATCTTTTAGTATTCTCTGGAGAACTTCTAGTATTCTCTGGAGACCTTCTAGTATTCTCTGGAGATCTTCTAGTATTCTCTGGAGATCTTTTAGTATTCTCTGTAGATCTTCTAGTATTCTCATTCTCTGGAGATCTTCTAGTATTCTCTGGAGATCTTCTAGTTTCCTAGGAGATCTTCTAGTATTCTCTGCAGATCTTCTAGTATTCTCTGGAGATCTTCTAGTATTCTCTGGAGATCTTCTAGTATTCTCTGGAGATCTTCTAGTATTCTCTGGAGATCTTCTAGTATTCTCTGGAGATCTTCTAGTATTCTCTGGAGATCTTCTAGTATTCTCTGGAGATCTTCTAGTATTCTCTGGAGATCTTCTAGTATTCTCTGGAGATCTTCTAGTATTCTCTGGAGATCTTCTAGTATTCTCTGGAGATCTTCTAGTATTCTCTGGAGATCTTCTAGTATTCTCTGGAGATCTTCTAGCATTCTCTGGAGATCTGGAGATCTAGATTCTCTGGAGATCTAGTATTCTCTGGAGATCTTCTAGTATTCTCTGGAGATCTTCTAGTATTCTCTGGAGATCTTCTAGTATTCTCTGGAGATCTTCTAGTATTCTCTGGAGATCTTCTAGTATTCTCTGGAGATCTTCTAGTATTCTCTGGAGATCTTCTAGTATTCTCTGGAGATCTTCTAGTATTCTCTGGAGATCTTCTAGTATTCTCTGGAGATCTTCTAGTATTCTCTGGAGATCTTCTAGTATTCTCTGGAGATCTTCTAGTATTCTCTGGAGATCTTCTAGTATTCTCTGGAGATCTTCTAGTATTCTCTGGAGATCTTCTAGTATTCTCTGGAGATCTTCTAGTATTCTCTGGAGATCTTCTAGTATTCTCTGGAGATCTTCTAGTATTCTCTGGAGACCTTCTAGTATTCTCTGGAGACTTTCTAGTATTCTCTGGAGATCTTCTAGTATTCTCTGGACACCTTTTAGTATTCAATGGAGATCTTCTAGTATTCTCTTGAGATCTTCTAGTATTCTCTGGAGATCTTCTAGTATTCTCGGGAGATCTTCTAGTATCTTCTAGTATTCTCTGGAGATCTTCTAGTATTCTCTGGAGATCTTCTAGTATTCTCTGGAGATCTTCTAGTATTCTCTGGAGATCTTCTAGTATTCTTCTAGTATTCTGGAGATCTTCTAGTAATCTATGGAGATCTTCTAATATTCTCTGGAGATCTTCTAGTATTCTCTGGAGATCTTCTAGTATTCTCTAGAGATCTTCTAGTATTCTCTAGAGATCTTCTAGTATTCTCTGGAGATCTTGTTGTATTCTCTGGAGACCTTCTAATATTCTCTGGAGATCTAATATTCTCTGGAGATCTTCTAATATTCTCTGGAGATCTTCTAATATTCTCTGGAGATCTTCTAGTATTCTCTGGAGATCTTCTAGTATTCTCTGGAGATCTTCTAGTATTCTCTGGAGATCTTCTAGTATTCTCTGGAGATCTTCTAGTATTCTCTGGAGATCTTCTAGTATTCTCTGGAGATCTTCTAGTATTCTCTGGAGATCTTCTAGTATTCTCTGGAGATCTTCTAGTATTCTCTTGAGATCTTCTAGTTTTCTCTGGAGATTCTCTATATAGATCTTCTAGTATTCTCTGGAGATCTTCTAGTATTCTCTCGAGATCTTCTAGTATTCTCTCGAGATCTTCTAGTATTCTCTGGAGATCTTCTAGTATTCTCTGGAGATCTTCTAGTATTCTCTGGAGATCTTCTAGTATTCTCTGGAGATCTTCTAGTATTCTCTGCAGATCTTCTAGTATTCTCTGGAGACCTTCATGGATTCTCTGGAGACCTAGTATTCTCTGGAGAACTTCTAGTATTCACTGGAGACTTTCTAGTATTCTCTGGAGACCTTCTAATATTCTCTGTAGATCTTCTAGTATTCTCAGGAGACTTTCTAGTATTCTCTGGAGACCTTCTAGTATTCTCTGGAGACCTTCTACTATTCTCTGGAGACCTTCCAGTATTGTCTGGAGATCTTCTAGTATTCTCTGAAGATCTTCTAGTATTCTCTGGAGGCCTTCTAGAATTCTCTGGGGATCTTCTATTATTCCCTGGAGATCTTCTAGTATTCTCCGGAGACCTAGTATTCTCTGGAGATCTAGTATTCTCTGGAGATCTTCTAGTATTCTCTGGAGATCTTCTAGTATTCTCTGGAGATCTTCTAGTATTCTCTGGAGATCTTCTAGTATTCTCTGGAGATCTTCTAGTATTCTCTGGAGACCTTTTAGTATTCTCTGGAGATCTTTTAGTATTCTCTGGAGAACTTCTAGTATTCTCTGGAGACCTTCTAGTATTCTTTGGAGATCTTCTAGTATTCTCTGGAGACCTTTTAGTATTCTCTGTATATCTTCTAGTATTCTCCATAGATCTTCTAGTATTCTCTGGAGACTTTCCAGTATTCTCTGAAGATCTTCTAGTATTTTCTGGAGAACTTCTAGTATTCTCTGGAGATCTTCTAGTATTCTCTGGAGATCTTCTAGTATTCTCTGGAGATCTTCTAGTATTCTCTGGAGATCTAGTATTCTCTTCAGATCTTCTAGTACTCTCTGGAGATCTTCTAGTATTCTCTGGAGATCTTCTAGTATTCTCTGGAGATCTAGTATTCTCTGGAGATTTTCTAATATTCTCTGGAGATCTTCTAGTATTCTCTGGAGACCTTCTGGTATTCTCTGGAGATCTTCTAGTATTCTCTGGAGACCTTTTAGTATTCTCTGTAGATCTTCTAGTATTCTCTGGAGATCTTCTAGTATTCTCTGGAGATCTTCTAGTATTCTCTGGAGATCTTCTAGTATTCTCTGGAGATATTCGAGTATTCTCTGGAGATCTTCTAGTATTCTCTGGAGACCTTCTAGTATTCTCTGGAGATCTTCTAGTATTCTCTGGAGGTCATCTAGTATTCTCTGGAGGCCTTCTAGAATTCTCTGTGGATCTTCTAGTATTCTCTGGAGATCTTCTAGTATTCTCCGGAGACCTAGTATTCTCTGGAGATCTTCTTGTATTCTCTGGAGATCTTCTAGTATTTTCTGGAGATCTTCTAGTATTCTCTGAAGATCTTCTAGTATTCTCTGGAGATCTTCTAGTATTCTCTGGAGACCTTTTAGTATTCTCTGGAGATCTTCTAGTATTCACTGGAGATCTTCTAGTATTCTCTGGAGATCTTCTAGTATTCTCTGGAGATCTTCTAGTATTCTCTGGAGATCTTCTATTATTCTCTGGAGATCTTCTAGTATTCTCTGGATCTCTTCTAGCATTCTCTGGAGATCTAGTATTCTCTGGAGATCTTCTAGTATTCTCTGGAGATCTTCTAGTATTCTCTGGAGATCTTCTAGTATTGTCTGAAGATCTTCTAGTATTCTCTGGAGATCCTGTATTCTCTGGAGATCTTCTAGTATTCTCAGGAGACCTTCTAGTATTCTCTGGAGACTTTCTAGTATTCTCTGGAGATCTTCTAGTATTCTCTGGACACCTTTTAGTATTCAATGGAGATCTTCTAGTATTCTCTTGAGATCTTCTAGTATTCTCTGGAGATCTTCTAGTATTCTCGGGAGATCTTCTAGTATTATCTGGAGATCTTCTAGTATTCTCTGGAGATCTTCTAGTATTCCCTGGAGATCTTCTAGTATTCTCTGGAGATCTTCTAGTATTCTCTGGAGATCTTCTAGTATTCTCTGGAGATCTTCTAGTATTCTCTGGAGACCTTCTAGTATTCTCTGGAGATCTTCTAGTATTCTCTGGAGATCTTCTAGTATTCTCTGGAGATCTTCTAGTATTCTCTGGAGACCTTTTAGTATTCTCTATAGACCTTCTAGTATTCTCTGGAGACCTTCTAGTATTCTCTGGAAACCTTCTAGTATTCTCTGGAGACTTTCTAGTATTCTCTGGAGATCTTCTAGTATTCTCTGGAGATCTTCTAGTATTCTCTGGAGATCTTCTAGTATTCTCTGGAGATCTTCTAGTATTCTCTGGAGATCTTCTAGTATTTACTGGAGATCTTCTAGTATTCTCTGGAGATCTTCTAGTATTCTCTGGAGATCTTCTAGTATTCTCTTTAGATCTTCTAGTATTCTCTTTAGATCTTCTAGTTTTCTCTGGAGATCTTCTAGTATTCTATATAGATCTTCTAGTATTATCTGGAGACCTTCTAGTATTCTCTGGAGATCTTCTAGTATTCGCTGGAGACTTTCTAGTATTCTATGGAGACCTTCTAGTATTCTCTGGAGACCTAGTATTCTCTGGAGATCTTCTAGCATTCTCTGGAGAACTTCTAGTATTCTCTGGAGATCTTCTAGTATTCTGTGGAGACCTTCTAGTATTCTCTGGAGACCTAGTATTCTCTGGAGAACTTCTAGTATTCACTGGAGACTTTCTAGTATTCTCTGGAGACCTTCTAGTATTCTCTGTAGATCTTCTAGTATTCTCTGGAGACTTTCTAGTATTCTCTGGAGACCTTCTAGTATTCTCTGGAGACCTTCTAGTATTCTCTGGAGACCTTCTAGTATTCTCTGGAGATCTTCTAGTATTCTCTGAAGATCTTCTAGTATTCTCTGGAGGCCTTCTAGAATTCTCTGGGGATCTTCTATTATTCCCTGGAGATCTTCTAGTAGTCTCCGGAGACCTAGTATTCTCTGGAGATCTAGTATTCTCTGGAGATCTTCTAGTATTCTCTGGAGATCTTCTAGTATTCTCTGGAGATCTTCTAGTTTTCTCTGGAGATCTTCTAGTATTCTCTGGAGATCTTCTAGTATTCTCTGGAGACCTTTTAGTATTCTCTGGAGATCTTTTAGTATTCTCTGGAGAACTTCTAGTATTCTCTGGAGACCTTCTAGTATTCTTTGGAGATCTTCTAGTATTCTCTGGAGACATTTTAGTAATCTCTGTAGATCTTCTAGTATTCTCCATAGATCTTCTAGTATTCTCTGGAGACTTTCCAGTATTCTCTGAAGATCTTCTAGTATTTTCTGGAGAACTTCTAGTATTCTCTGGAGATCTTCTAGTATTCCTGGAGATCTTCTAGTATTCTCTGGAGATCTTCTAGTATTCTCTGGAGATCTTCTAGTATTCTCTGGAGATCTTCTAGTATTCTCTGGAGATCTTCTAGTATTCTCTGGAGATATTCTAGCATTCTCTGGAGATCTTCTAGTATTCTCTGGAGATCTTCTAGTATTCTCTGGAGATCTTCTAGTATTCTCTGGAGATCTTCTAGTTTTCTCTGGAGATCTTCTAGCATTCTCTTGAGAACTTCTAGAATTCTCTGGAGATCTTCTAGTATTCTCTGGAGATCTTCTAGTATTCTCTGGAGATCTTTTAGTATTCTCTGGAGATCTTCTAGTATTCTCTGGAGATCTTCTAGTATTTTCTGGAGATCTTCTAGTATTCTCTGGAGATCTTCTAGTATTCTCTGGAGACCTTTTAGTATTCTCTGGAGACTTTCTAGTATTCTCTGGAGATCTTCTAGTATTCTCTGGAGACCATTTAGTATTCTCTGGAGATCTTCTAGTATTCTCTGGAGATCTTCTAGTATTCTCTGGAGATCTTCTAGTATTCTCTGGAGATTTTCTAGTATTCTCTGGAGATCTTCTAGTCTTCTCTGGAGATCTTCTAGTATTCTCTGGAGACCTTCTAGTATTCTCTGGAGATCTTCTAGTATTCTCTGGAGATCATCTAGTATTCTCTGGAGGCCTTCTAGAATTCTCTGGGGATCTTCTAGTATTCTCTGGAGATCTTCTAGTATTCTCCGGAGACCTAGTATTCTCTGGAGATCTAGTATTCTCTGGAGATCTTCTGGTATTCTCTGGAGATCTTCTAGTATTCTCTGGAGATCTTCTAGTATTCTCTGGAGATCTTCTAGTATTCTCTGGAGATCTTCTAGTATTCTCTGGAGACCTTTTAGTATTCTCTGGAGATCTTCTAGTATTCTCTGGAGATCTTCTAGTCTTCTCTGGAGATCTTCTAGTAATCTCTGGAGACCTTCTAGTATTCTCTGGAGATCTCCTAGTATTCTCTAGAGATCATCTAGTATTCTCTGGAGGCCTTCTAGAATTCTCTGGGGATCTTCTAGTATTCTCTGGAGATCTTCTAGTATTCTCTGGAGACCTTCTAGTATTCTCTGGAGATCTTTTAGTATTCTCTGTAGATCTTCTAGTATTCTCCGGAGATCTTCTAGTATTCTCTGGAGACTTTCTAATATTCTCTGGAGATCTAGTATTTTCTGGAGACCTTCTAGTATTCTCTGGAGATCTTCTAGTATTCTCTGGAGATCTTCTAGTATTCTCTGGAGATCTTCTAATATTCTCTGGAGATCTTCTAGTATTCTCTGGAGATCTTCTAGTATTCTCTGGAGATCTTCTAGTATTCTCTGGAGATCTTCTAGTATTCTCTGGAGATCTTCTAGTATTCTCTGGAGATCTTCTAGTATTCTCTGGAGATCTTCTAGTATTCTCTGGAGATCTTCTAGTATTCTCTGGAGATCTTCTAGTATTCTCTGGAGATCTTCTAGTATTCTCTGGAGATCTTCTAGTATTCTCTGGAGACTTTCTAGTATTCTCTGGAGATCTTCTAGTATTCTCTGGAGACCTTTTAGTATTCTCTGGAGATCTTCTAGTATTCTCTGGAGATCTTCTAGTATTCTCTGGAGATCTTCTAGTATTCTCTGGAGATCTTCTAGTATTCTCTGGAGATCTTCTAGTATTCTCTGGAGATCTTCTAGTATTCTCTGGAGATTTTCTAGTATTCTCTGGAGATCTTCTAGTATTCTCTGGAGATCTTCTAGTATTCTCTGGAGATCTTCTAGTATTCTTTGGAGATCTTCTAGTATTCTCTGGAGATCTTCTAGTATTCTCTGGAGATCTTCTAGTATTCTCTGGAGATCTTCTAGTATTCTCTGGAGATCTTCTAGTATTCTCTGGAGATCTTTTAGTATTCTCTGGAGATCTTCTAGTATTCTTTGGAGATCTTCTAGTATTCTCTGGAGATCTTCTAGTATTCTTTGGAGATCTTCTAGTATTCTCTGCAGATCTTCTAGTATTCTCTGGAGATCTTCTAGTATTCTCTGGAGATCTTCTAGTATTCTCTGGAGATCTTCTAGTATTCTCTGGAGATCTTCTAGTATTCTTTGGAGATCTTCTAGTATTCTCTGGAGATCTTCTAGTATTCTCTGGAGATCTTCTAGTATTCTCTGGAGATCTTCTAGTATTCTCTGGAGATCTTCTAGTATTCTCTGGAGATCTTCTAGTATTCTCTGGAGATCTTCTAGTATTCTCTGGAGATCTTCTAGTATTCTCTGGAGATCTTCTAGTATTCTCTGGAGATCTTCTAGTATTCTCTGGAGATCTTCTAGTTCTCTGGAGATCTTCTAGTATTCTCTGGAGATCTTCTAGTATTCTTCTGGAGATCTTCTAGTATTCTCTGGAGATCTTCTAGTATTCTCTGGAGATCTTCTAGTATTCTCTGGAGATCTTCTAGTATTCTCTGGAGATCTTCTAGTATTCTCTGGAGATCTTCTAGTATTCTCTGGAGATCTTCTAGTATTCTATGGAGATCTTCTAGTATTCTCTGGAGATCTTCTAGTATTCTTTGGAGATCTTCTAGTATTCTCTGGAGATCTTCTAGTATTCTCTGGAGATCTTCTAGTATTCTCTGGAGATCTTCTAGTATTCTCTGGAGATCTTCTAGTATTCTCTGGAGATCTTCTAGTATTCTCTGGAGATCTTCTAGTATTCTCTGGAGATCTTCTAGTATTCTCTGGAGATCTTCTAGTATTCTCTGGAGATCTTCTAGTATTCTCTGGAGATCTTCTAGTATTCTCTGGAGATCTTCTAGTATTCTCTGGAGATCTTCTTGTATTCTCTGGAGATCTTCTAGTATTCTCTGGAGATCTTCTAGTATTCTCTGGAGATCTAGTATTCTTTGGAGATCTTCTAGTATTCTCTGGAGATCTTCTAGTATTCTCTGGAGATCTTCTAGTACTCTCTGGAGATCTTCTAGTATTCTCTGGAGATCTTCTAGTATTCTCTCGAGATCTTCTAGTATTCTCTCGAGATCTTCTAGTATTCTCTGGAGATCTTCTAGTATTCTCTGGAGATATTCTAGTATTCTCTGGAGATCTTCTAGTATTCTCTGGAGATATTCTAGTATTCTCTGGAGATCTTCTAGTATTCTCTGGAGATCTTCTAGTATTCTCTGGAGATCTTCTAGTATTCTCAAGAGATCTTCTAGTATTCTCTGGAGATCTTCTAGTATTCTCTGGAGATCTTCTAGTATTCTCTGGAGATCTTCTAGTATTCTCTGGAGATCTTCTAGTACTCTCTGGAGATCTTCTAGTATTCTCTGGAGATCTTCTAGTATTCTCTGGAGATCTTCTAGTATTCTCTGGAGATCTAGTATTCTCTGGAGATCTTCTAGTATTTTCTGGAGATCTTCTAGTATTCTCTGGCGATCTTCTAGTATTCTCTGGAGATCTTCTAGTATTCTCTGGAGATCTTCTAGTATTCTCTGGAGATCATCTAGTATTCTCTGGAGATCTTCTAGTATTCTCTGGAGATCTTCTAGTATTCTCTGGAGATCTTCTAGTATTCTCTGGAGATCTTCTAGTATTCTCTGGAGATCTTCTAGTATTCTCTGGAGATCTTCTAGTATTCTCTGGAGATCATCTAGTATTCTCTGGAGATCTTCTAGTATTCTCTGGAGATCTTCTAGTATTCTCTGGAGATCTTCTAGTATTCTCTGGAGATCTTCTAGTATTCACTGGAGATCTTCTAGTATTCTCTGGAGATCTTCTAGTATTCTCTGGAGATCTTCTAGTATTCTCTGGAGATCTTCTAGTATTCTCTGGAGATCTTCTAGTATTCTCTGGAGATCTTCTAGTATTCTCTGGAGATCTTCTAGTATTCTCTGGAGATCTTCTAGTATTCTCTGGAGATCTTCTAGTATTCTCTGGAGATCTTCTAGTATTCTCTGGAGATCTTCTAGTATTCTCTGGAGATCTTCTAGTATTCTCTGGAGATCTTCTAGTATTCTCTGGAGATCTTCTAGTATTCTCTGGAGATCTTCTAGTATTCTCTGGAGATCTTCTAGTATTCTCTGGAGATCTTCTAGTATTCTCTGAAGATGTCTGTAATTTATAGATATCTCTGTTTTATGTAACAATGCCTCGTCTTGCATCAATTCCTCCTCCTGCGTCAATGACTCATTTTGCATAAATGCCTCTTTCTTTATCAGTGCCTCATGCATCAGTGCCTACCGTACATCAGTGCCTCATGCATCAATGCCTCCCGAATATCAGTGCCTCCTGCATCAATGCCTACTCTACATCAGTGCCTCATGCATCAATGCCTCCCCTACATCAGTGCCTCATGCATCAATGCCTCCCCTAATCAGTGCCTCATGCATCAATGCCTCCCTTACATCAGTGCTTCATGCATCAATGCCTCCCCTACATCAGTGCCTCATGCATCAATGCCTTCCCTACATCAGTGCCTCATGCATCAATGCCTTCCCTACATCAGTGCCTCATGCATCAATGCCTCCCTACATCAGTGCCTCATGCATCAATGCCTTCCCTACATCAGTGCCTCATGCATCAATGCCTCCCCTACATCAGTGCCTCATGCATCAATCCCTCCCCTACATCAGTGCCTCATGCATCAATGCCTCCCCTACATCAGTGCCTCATGCATCAATACCTCCTCTACATCAGTGCCTCATGCATCAATGCCTCCTATACATCAGTGCCTCATACATCAATGCCTCCTTTACATCAGTGCCTCATGCATGAATGCCTCCCTACATCAATGCCTCATGCATCAATGCCTCCTCTACATCAGTGCCTCATGCATCAATGCCTCCTCTTCATCAGTGCCTCATGCATCAATGCCTCCCTACATCAATGCCTCATGCATCAATGCCTCCTCTGCATCAGTGCCTCATGCATCAATGCCTCCCTACATCAGTACCTCATGCATGAATGCCTCCCTACATCAATGCCTCATACATCAATGCCTCCTTTACATCAGTGCCTCATGCATGAATGCCTCCCTACATCAATGCCTCATGCATCAATGCCTCCTCTACATCAGTGCCTCATGCATCAATGCCTCCTCTACATCAGTGCCTCATGCATCAATGCCTCCTCTACATCAGTGCCTCATACATCAATGCCTCCTCTACATCAGTGCCTCATACATCAATGCCTCCTTTACATCAGTGCCTCATGCATGAATGCCTCCCTACATCAGTGCCTCATGCATCAATGCCTCCCCTAATCAGTGCCTCATGCATCAATGCCTCCCTTACATCAGTGCCTCATGCATCAATGCATCCCCTACATCAGTGCCTCATGCATCAATGCCTTCCCTACATCAGTGCCTCATGCATCAATGCCTTCCCTACATCAGTGCCTCATGCATCAATGCCTTCCCTACATCAGTGCCTCATGCATCAATGCCTCCCCTAATCAGTGCCTCATGCATCAATGCCTCCCTTACATCAGTGCCTCATGCATCAATGCATCCCCTACATCAGTGCCTCATGCATCAATGCCTTCCCTACATCAGTGCCTCATGCATCAATGCCTTCCCTACATCAGTGCCTCATGCATCAATGCCTCCCCTACATCAGTGCCTCATGCATCAATCCCTCCTCTACATCAGTGCCTCATGCATCAATGCCTCCTTTACATCAGTTCCTCATGCATCAATCCCTCCCCTACATCAGTGCCTCATGCATCAATGCCTCCCCTACATCAGTGCCTCATGCATCAATACCTCCTCTACATCAGTGCCTCATGCATCAATGCCTCCTCTACATCAGTGCCTCATGCATCAATGCCTCCTCTACATCAGTGCCTCATGCATGAATGCCTCCCTACATCAATGCCTGATGCATCAATACCTCCTCTACATCAGTGCCTCATGCATCAATGCCTCCTCTACATCAGTGCCTCATGCATCAATGCCTCCTCTACATCAATGCCTCATGCATCAATGCCTCCTCTACATCAGTGCCTCATGCATCAATGCGTCCTCTACATCAGTGCCTCATGCATCAATGCCTCCCTACATAAATGCCTCATGCATCAATGCCTCCTCTACATCAGTGCCTCATGCGTCAATGTCTCCCTACATCAGTACCTCGTGCATCAATGCCTCCCTACATAAATGCCTCATGCATCAATGCCTCCTCTACATCAATGCCTCATGCATCAATGCCTCCTCTACATCAGTGCCTCATGCATCAATGCCTCCTCTACATCAGTGCCTCATGCATCAATGCCTCCCTACATCAATGCCTCCCTACATCAATGCCTCATGCATCAATGCCTCCTCTACATCAGTGCCTCATGCATCAATGCCTCCCCTACATCAGTACCTCGTGCATCAATGCCTCCTCTACATCAGTGCCTCATGCATCAATGCCTCCCCTACATCAGTACCTCATGCATCAATGCCTCCTCTACATCAGTACCTCATGCATCAATGCCTCCCCTAATCAGTGCCTCATGCATCAATGCCTCCCTTACATCAGTGCCTCATGCATCAATGCATCCCCTACATCAGTGCCTCATGCATCAATGCCTTCCCTACATCAGTGCCTCATGCATCAATGCCTTCCCTACATCAGTGCCTCATGCATCAATGCCTCCCCTAATCAGTGCCTCATGCATCAATGCCTCCCTTACATCAGTGCCTCATGCATCAATGCATCCCCTACATCAGTGCCTCATGCATCAATGCCTTCCCTACATCAGTGCCTCATGCATCAATGCCTTCCCTACATCAGTGCCTCATGCATCAATGCCTCCCCTACATCAGTGCCTCATGCATCAATCCCTCCTCTACATCAGTGCCTCATGCATCAATGCCTCCTTTACATCAGTTCCTCATGCATCAATCCCTCCCCTACATCAGTGCCTCATGCATCAATGCCTCCCCTACATCAGTGCCTCATGCATCAATACCTCCTCTACATCAGTGCCTCATGCATCAATGCCTCCTCTACATCAGTGCCTCATGCATCAATGCCTCCTCTACATCAGTGCCTCATGCATGAATGCCTCCCTACATCAATGCCTCATGCATCAATGCCTCCTCTACATCAGTGCCTCATGCATCAATGCCTCCTCTACATCAGTGCCTCATGCATCAATGCCTCCTCTACATCAATGCCTCATGCATCAATGCCTCCTCTACATCAGTGCCTCATGCATCAATGCGTCCTCTACATCAGTGCCTCATGCATCAATGCCTCCCTACATAAATGCCTCATGCATCAATGCCTCCTCTACATCAGTGCCTCATGCGTCAATGCCTCCCTACATCAGTACCTCGTGCATCAATGCCTCCCTACATAAATGCCTCATGCATCAATGCCTCCTCTACATCAATGCCTCATGCATCAATGCCTCCTCTACATCAGTGCCTCATGCATCAATGCCTCCTCTACATCAGTGCCTCATGCATCAATGCCTCCCTACATCAATGCCTCCCTACATCAATGCCTCATGCATCAATGCCTCCTCTACATCAGTGCCTCATGCATCAATGCCTCCCCTACATCAGTACCTCGTGCATCAATGCCTCCTCTACATCAGTGCCTCATGCATCAATGCCTCCCCTACATCAGTACCTCATGCATCAATGCCTCCCTACATCAGTGCCTCATGCATCAATACCTCCTCTACATCAGTGCCTCATGCATCAATGCCTCCTCTACATCAGTGCCTCATGCATCAATGCCTCCCCTACATCAGTACCTCGTGCATCAATGCCTCCCCTACATCAGTACCTCGTGCATCAATGCCTCCTTTGCATCAATGCGTCTCGCATCATTTCCTCATCCTGCATCAATGCCTCCCGTGAATCAATGCCTCCTGCCTTCCCCTGGTATCACTGCTTCCCCCTGCTTCCCCCTGCTTCCCCCTGCTCCCCCCTGCTTCCCCCTGCTTCCCCTGTCCCCGTGCTTCCCGCTGCCTTCCCTGCCTCTCCTGCTTCCCCTGCCCCCTGCTTCCCCTGTCTCTCATGCTCCCCTGCTTCCCCTGCCCCCTGCTTCCCCTATCTCTCATGCTCCTCTGCTTCCCCTGCCCCCTGCTTCCCCTATTTCTCATGCTCCTCTGCTTCCCCTGCCCCCTGCTTCCCCTATCTCTCATGCTCCTCTGCTTCCCCTGCCCCCTGCTTCCCCTATCTCTCCTGCTCCTCTGCTTCCCCTGCCCCCTGCTTCCCCTATCTCTCATGCTCCTCTGCTTCCCCTGCCCCCTGCTTCCCCTATCTCTCATGCTCCTCTGCTTCCCCTGCCCCCTGCTTCCCCTATCTCTCCTGCTCCACTGCTTCCCCTGCCCCCTGCTTCCCCTATCTCTCATGCTCCTCTGCTTCCCCTACCCTCTGCTTCCCCTATCTCTCCTGCTCCTCTGCTTCCCCTGCCCCCTGCTTCCCCTATCTCTCCTGCTCCTCTGCTTCCCCTGCCCCCTGCTTCCCCTATCTCTCCTGCTCCTCTGCTTCCCCTGCCCCCTGCTTCCCCTATCTCTCCTGCTCCTCTGCTTCCCCTGCCCCCTGCTTCCCCTATCTCTCCTGCTCCTCTGCTTCCCCTGCCCCCTGCTTCCCCTATCTCTCCTGCTCCCCTGGTTCCCCTGCCCCCTGGTTCCCCTATCTCTCCTGCTCCCCTGCTTCCCCTGCCCCCTGGTTCCCCTATCTCTCCTGCTCCCCTGCCTCCCCTGCCTCCCCTGCTCCCCTCTCTTCCTTGCTTTTATCTCTCACTTTTTTTTCATCAAATTTCTAATCTCAACTTCTCCTGGAAAACTTCTCTCAGTGTTGCCAGGCGCGGTGCGGCGCTCCCATACACAGTGTTGCCAGGCGCGGTGCGGCGCTCCCATACACACACACATGCATGCATGCATACACACATCGTAAACACGTACATACACACAACACGTACATACACACATCGTAAACACGTACATATACACAACACGTACATACACACATCGTAAACACGTACATACACACAACACGTACATACACACATCGTAAACACATACATACACACAACACGTACATACAAACATCGTAAACACGTACATATACACAACACGTACATACACACATCGTAAACACGTACATATACACAACACGTACATACACACATCGTAAACACGTACATACACACAACACGTACATACACACATCGTAAACACGTACATATACACAACACGTACATACACACATCGTAAACACATACATACACACATCGTAAACACATACATACACATAACACGTACATACACACATCGTAAACACGTACATACACACAACACGTACATACACACATCGTAAACACGTACATACACATAACACGTACATACACACATCATAAACACGTACATACACACAACACATACATGCACACGTCGTAAACACATACATACACACAACACGTACATACACACATTGTAAACACATACATACACTCAACACGTACATACACACATCGTAAACACATACATACACACAACACGTACATACACACATTGTATATACTTACATAGACATATAGTAAACACGTACATACACACATCGTAAACACACACACAACACGTACATACACACATCGTAAACAAATACATACATACATCGTAAACACGTACATACACACATCATAAACACGTACATACACACAACACGTACATGCACACATCGTAAACACATACATACATACATCGTAAACACGTACATTCACACACATAATAAACATGTAGATACACACATCAACATGTGCATACACACATCAACACGTACATACACACATGATAGTTTGGGAAGCGATGTAGTGGAGGCAGGATCAATACATAGCTTTAAGCAGAGGTATGATAAAGCTCATGGTTCAGGGAGAGTGACCTAGTAGCGACCAGTGAAGAGGCGGGGCCAGGAGCTCGGACTCGACCCCTGCAACCTCAACTAGGTGAGTACAACTAGGTGAGTAAATGAGCACGTACATACACATATCGTAAACATGTATATACACACATTGTAAACACGTACATACATAGTAAACACGTACATGCACACATCAACACGTACATACACATGAGATTATATTCCTTCATAACAGGGCAAAGCATCCTCAACCTGCCAATTTGGCTTCTGAAAAAAGGAAAAGCACAAACGACGCAACTGTAAATACGCTGGACCTGCTGTACACAGCACTGGAAAAAATGAATATCCATTAGTACTCTTTATCGACCTAAGGAAAGTGTTTGATACAGTAGACCACAGGATCCAACTCCACAAACTTGATCATTATGGTATAAGAGGCCACGCACTTACATATTTCAAATTCTACCTTACTAACAGGCATCAATACATCTCTGTTAAGGATACAACTTCAACAATAAGACCACTTGATACTGGAGTACCACAGGAAAGTGTGCTTGGTCCCTTGCTCTTCCTCTTATACATCAATGATCTTCCTAACATATCACAACAATTTAAACCTATTCTCTTTGCTAAAGACTTATGTCATCTCCCACCCTAATCTTGCCTCACTTAACACTATTGTTAACAATGTCATAATAAAAATATCGACCTGGATGGCTGCTAATAAACTTACACTTAATACTGACAAAACCTTCTACATTATGTTTGGGAACAGAACAGGTGATGCCCAACTGAACATTATGATTGACAACACTCTTATTGCTGAACATAATGAGGGCAAATTCCTGGGTCTGCACCTTGACAGCAACCTGAAATCCAACATCCATTTCTAACACATAACAAAAAAAGAATCCAAAACAGTTGGGATCCTCTCCAAGATATGTTACTACGTGCCACAGTCAGTCTTACTCACACTATACTATTCATTTATCTATCCCTACTTTACCTATGCTATTTGTGCCTGGGGATCAACAACAGTAACACACCTAAAGCTAATAATAACCCAACAGAAAGCCTCAGTAAGAATTATTACAGACCCCCCCCCCCACTCACTCTTCGAAGACCTAAACTTTCTGTACAAAACATTCACATCTACTGCTGTGCAACCTACATTTACAGAACCATAAATTCTAATATTAATCCTGAACTAAAACACTTGATAGTTGCAACAGGACCCATAGACACAATACCAGACACAAATCTCTTTGACATTCCTCGTGTCCGGTTAAACCTCTACAAAAATTCGATGTACATAAAAGGGCCTAAAATCCGGAACTCCCTGCAGACTCAACCACCATTTTCAAAATTACTGTTAAACAACATCTTACCTCAGTAACACACCCCATCATCAGCTAACTATATAAAAACCACCTAATTCTCTCTTTGTATCATGAACACATCCAGAATAATATAGTCTTACTCTCGTTATCTGTAATTCCCCATAATTTATATTTACAAACACCTAAATTACTATAAACATAAAATTCCTAATATAGCTATTGTCTAATAAATCTTAAGTTAGTCTTAAGTTTGCCTATGATACTCTCCCAATATAATATAAACAGTGTATCATGCCCAGACTTAACCATTCCCATTATTTAATTTAGTAACTGTAATACTGTTATATGTTTTATACTATCTCACTATTATCAATCTAATTAATCACTTCAGTTACCTAATTTTTATATCAGTATGTAATAAGGTATATTAAAATGTCCTGCTCCATAACCTGCGTCAGTATAGAGTAAGAATTAGTATCAGTCTGCCAGAAATACCTGGCATGCTAGTCACCTTCTTTGTAATTAATATTTTATATCGTGTAAACCACACATTTTAAACTTTACAAGGAAATAAACATTGTCATTGTCATTGTCATTGTCATTGTCATGAACACGTGCATACACACATCAATATGTACATACATCATAAACAAGTACACACACACATCATAAACACGTACAGGCACATATTATAAACACGTACAGACAAGCATAAACACGTACAACCACACATAATAAACACGTCCAGACACACATCATAAACAAGTACACACACACACATCATAAGCACGTACAGACACAAACACGTACAGCCAAACATAATAAACACATAGAGACACACTTATCATAAACACGTACAGACACACATCATAAACAAGTACAGACACACATCATAAACAAGTACACACACTTATCATAAACACGTACAGACACACATCATAAACAAGTACAGACACATCATAATCACGTACAGACACACATCATAAACACGTACAGCCACACATCATAAACACGTACAGACACACATCATAAACACGTACAGACACACTTCATAAACACGTACAGACACACATCAAAAATACGTACAGACACACATCCTAAACAAGTACAGACACACATCCTAAACAAGTACAGACACACATCATAAAGAAGTACAGACACATCATAAACAAGTACATACACACATCGTAAGCACGTAAAAATACATACTTACACATATAATAAATAGGTTAATGCACACATAAACACGTACAGGCACATATAAACAAGTATAGACACACATAAACAAGTACACACACACATCGTAAACACGTACATACACACATCATAAACAGGCTAATGCACACATAAACACGTACAGACACACATCGTAAACAAGTACAGACGCACAATAAAAACAAGTACATACACACATCGTAAACACGTACAAACACACATCATAAACAGGTCAATGCACACATAAACACGTACAGACACATATCATAAACAAGAACAAACTCACATCATAAACAAGTACAAACACACTTCGTAAACACGTACATACACACATCATAAACAGGTTAATGCACACATAAACACGTACAGACACAAAACATAACAAGTACAGACGCACATCATAAACAAGTACATACACTGTAAGCACGTACATACACACATCATACACAGGTCAATGAACACATAAACACGTACACACACACATCATAAACAAGTACAGACGAACATCATAAAAATGTACATACATACACCGTAAACACGTACAGACACACACACAGACACACATCATAAACACGTACGTTTATCTGTATTTATACGAGGATCAAGTGTTATATCGCACTCTTTATAAAGTATATTGAGCTAAGTGTTAAGTAACTACAGTGTTAAGTAACTACAGTGTTAAGTAACTACAGCGTTAGGTAACTACAGTGTTAAGTAACTACAGTGTTAAGTAACTACAGTGTTAAGTAACTACAGTGTAAAGTAACTACAACGTTAAGTAACTACAGCGGTAAGTAACTACAGTGTTAATTAACTACAGTGTTAAGTAACTACAGTGTTAAGTAACTACAGTGTTAAGTAACTACAGTGTTAAGTAACTACAACGTTAAGGAACTACAGCGGTAAGTAACTACAGTGTTAATTAACTACAGTGTTAAGTAACTACAGCGTTAAGTAACTACAGTGTTAAGTAACTACAGTGTTAAGTAACTACAGCGTTAAGTAACTACAGTGTTAAGTAACTACAGTGTAAAGTAACTACAGTGTTAAGTAACTACAGTGTTAAGTAACTACAGTGTTAAGTAACTATATTGTTAAGTAACTAAAGCGTTAAGTAACTACAGTGTTAAGAAACTACAGTGTTAAGTAACTAAAGCGTTAAGGAAAAACAATGTTAAGTAACTACAGTGTTAAGTAACTACAGCGTTAGGTAACTACAGTGCTAAGTAACTACTGTGTTAAGTCACTACAGTGTTAAGTAACTACAGTGTTAAGTAACTACAGTGTTAAGTAACTACAGTGTTAAGTGAATACAGTGTTAAGTAATTACAGTGTTAAGTAACTACAGCGTTAAGTAACTGCAGTGTTAAGTAACTACAGTGTTAAGTAACTACAATTTTAAGTAACTACAGTGTTAAGTAACTACAGTGTTAACTAACTACATCATTGCGTAACTACAGTGTTAAGTAACTACAGTGTTAAGTAACTACAGCGTTAAGTACCTACAGTGTTAAGTAACTACAGTGTTAAGTAACAACAGCGTTAAGTAACTACAGTGTTAAGTAACTACAGTGTTACGTAACTGCAGCGTTAAGTAACTACAGTGTTAAGTAACTACAGCGTTAAGTAACTACAGTGTTAAGTAACTACAGTGTTAAGTAACTACAGTAATAAGTAACTACAGCGTTAAGTAACTACAGTGTTAAGTCACTGCAGTGTTAATTAACTACAGTGTTAAGTAACTACAGTGTTAAGTATCTACAGTGTTAAGTGACTACAGTGTTAAGTAATTACCGTGTTAAGTAACTACAGCGTTAAGTAACTGCAGTGTTAAGTAACTACAGTGTTAAGTAACTACAGTGTTAAGTCACTACAGTGTTAAGTAACTACAGTGTTAAGTAACTACAGTGTTAGGTAACTACAGCGTTATGTAATTACAGTGTTAAGTAACTACAGCGTTAAGTAACTACAGTGTTAAGTAACTACAGCGTTAAGTAACTACAGTGTTAAGTAACTACAGTGTTAAGTAACTACAATATTAAGTAACTACAATGTTAAGTAACAACAGTGTTAAGTATCTACAGTGTTAAGTAACTACAGTATTAAGTAACTACAATGTTAAGTAACTACAGTGTTAAGTAAATACAGTGTTAAGTAACTACAGTATTAAGTAACTACAATGTTAAGTAACTACAGTGTTGAGTATCTACAATGTTAAGTAACTACGGTGTTAATTACTACAGTGTTAAGTAACTATAGTTTTAAGTAACTACAGTGTTACGTAACTACCGTGTTAAGTAACTACTGTATTAAGTAACTACAGTTTTAAGTCACTAGAGTGTTACGTAACTACAGTGATAAGTCATTACATTATTAAGTAACTACAGTGTTATGTCACTACAGTTTTAAATCACTTCAGCGTTAAGTAACTACAGTGCTAAGTAACTACAGTGTTAAGTAATTACAATGCTAAGTAACTACTGCATTAAGTAACTACAGTGTTAAGTCACTACAGTGTTACGTAACTACAGTGTTAAGTAACTACAGTATTAAGTAACTACAGTGTTAAGTCACTACAGTGTTAAGTAACAACAGTGTTAAGTAACTACAGTGTTAAGTAAATACAGTGTTAAGTAACTACAGTATTAAGTAACTACAGTGTTAAGTCACTACAGTGTTAAGTAACAACAGTGTTAAGTAACTATAGTGTTAAGTAACTGCAGTGTTAAGTAACTACAATGTTAAGTAACTACAATGTTAAGTAACTACAGTGTTAAGTAACTACAGTGTTAAGTAACTGCAGTGTTAAGTAACTACAACGATAAGTAGCTACAGTGTTAAGTAACTACAGTGTTAAACAGTGTTAAGTAACTACAGCGTTAAATCACTGCAGTATTAAGTAACTAAAGTGTTAATCACTACAGTGTTAAGTAACTACAGTGTTATGTCACTAAAGTTTTAAGTCACTTCAGTGTTAAGTAACTACAGTGCTAAGTAACTACAGTATTAACTAACTACAGTGTTGAGTAACTACAATGTTAAGTAACTACAGCGTTAAGTAACTACAGTGCTATGTAACTACAGTGTTAAGTAATTACAATGCTAAGTAACTACAGTATTAACTAACTACAGTGTTGAGTAACTACAGTGTCAAGTAACTACACTGTTAAGTAACAACAGTGTTAAGTAACTACAGCGTTAAGTAACTACAATGTTAAGTAACTACAGTGTTAAGTAACTACAGCATTAAGTAACTACAATGTTAGGCAACAACAGTGTTAATTATCTACAGTGTTAAGTAACTACAGTATTAATCACTACAGTGTTAAGTAACTACAGTTTTAAGTAACTACAGTGTTAAGAAACTACCGTGTTTAGTAACTACAGTATTAAGTAACTACAGTGTTAAGTCACTAGAGTGTTACGTAACTACAGTGTTAAGGAACTACAGTATTAAGTAACTACAGTGATAAGTCATTACATTATTAAGTAACTACAGTGTTATGTCGCTACAGTGTTATGTCACGACAGTTTTAAATCACTTAAGCGTTAAGTAACTTCAGTGCTAAGTAACTACAGTGTTAAGTAATTACAATGCTAAGTAACTACTGTATTAAGTAACTACAGTGTTAAGTCACGACAGTTTTACGTAACTACAGTGTTAAGTAACTACAGTATTAAGTAACTACTATGTTAAGTCATTACAGTGTTAAGTATCTACAGTGTTAAGTAACTACAGTGTTAAGTCGCTACAGTATTAAGTCACTACAGTGTTAAGTCATTAAAATGTTAAGTAACTGCAGTGTTAAGTAACTACAGTGTTAAGTAACTACAGCATAAAGTAATTACAGTGTTAAGTAACTACAGTGGTACGTAACTACTGTATTAAGTAACTACAGTGTTAAGTATCTAAAGTGTTAAGAACTAGAGTGTTAAGTCAATGCAGTGTTAAGTCAATGCAGTGTTAAGTCACTACAGTATTAAGTAACTACGTTGTTAAGTCACTATAGTGTTAAGTATCTACAATGTTAAGTGTCTGCAATGTTATGTAACTACAGTGTTAAGTCACTACAGTGTTAAGTCACTACAGAGTCAAGTCACTACAGTGTTAAGTAACTACAGCTTTAAGTAGCTACAGTGTTAAGCAACTACACATCATAAACACGTACACACACATCATAAACACGTACAGACACACATCATAAACACGTACAGACACACATCATAAACAAGTACACACACACATCGTAAGCACGTACAAATACGTACATTCACACAACTTCAACAGGCTAATGCGCACATAAACACGTACAGACACACATCGTAATCAAGTACAGACGCACATTAAAAACAAGTACATACACATACTGTAAACACGTACATACATACATCACACAGGTCAATCAACACATAAACACGTACAGACACACATCATAAACAAGTACAGACGCACATTATAAACAAGTACATACACATACTGTAAACACGTACATACATACATCACACAGGTCAATCAACACATAAACACGTACAGACACACATCATAAACAAGTACAGACGCACATTATAAACAAGTACATACACATACTGTAAACACGTACATACATACATCACACAGGTCAATCAACACATAAACACGTACAGACACACATCATAAACAAGTACAGACGCACATTATAAACAAGTACATACACATACTGTAAACACGTACATACATACATCACACAGGTCAATCAACACATAAACACGTACAGACACACATCATAAACAAGTACAGACGCACATTATAAACAAGTACATACACATACTGTAAACACGTACATACATACATCACACAGGTCAAACAACACATAAACACGTGCAGACACACATCATAAACAAGTACAGACGCACATCATGAACACGTACATTTATTTGTATTGATAAGAGGATCAAGTGTTATATCGCACTCTTTATAAAGTATATTGAGCTAAGTGTTAAGTAACTACAGTGTTAAGTAATTACAGTATTAAGTAACTACAGTGTTAAGTAACTACAGTGTTAAGTAATTACAGTATTAAGTAACTACAGTGTTAAGTAACTACAGTGTTAAGTAACTACAACGTTAAGTAACTAAAGCGTTAAGTAACTACAGTGTTAAGTAACAACAGTGTTAAGTAACTACAATGTTAAGTAACTACATTGTTAAGTAAATACAGTGCTAAGTAACTACAGTGTTAAGTAACTACAGTGTTAAGTAACTACAGTGTTAAGTAACTACAGTGTTAAGTAATTACAGTGTTAAATAACTACAGTGTTAAGTAACTACAGTTTTAAGTAACTACAACGTTAAGTAACTAAAGCGTTAAGTAACTACAGTGTTAAGTAACAACAGTGTTAAGTAACTACAATGTTAAGTAACTACATTGTTAAGTAAATACAGTGTTAAGTAACTACAGTGTTAAGTAACTACAGTGTTAAGTAACTACAGTGTTAAGTAACTACAGTGTTAAGTAACTACAGTGTTAAGTAACTACAGTGTTAAGTAACTACAGTGCTAAGTAACTACAGTGTTAAGTAATTACAATGTTAAGTAACAAGAGTGTTAAGTAACTACAGCGTTAAGTAACTACAGTGTTAAATCACTACAGTGTTAAGTAACTACAACGTTAAGTAGCTACAGTGTTAAGTAACTACACTGTTAAGTAACTACAGTGTTAAATAACTACAGTGTTAAATCACTGCAGTTTTAAGTAACTACAGGGTTAAGTAACTACAGCGTTAAATCACTGCAGTATTAAGTAACTGAAGTGTTAATCACTACAGTGTTAAGTAACTACAGTGTCAAGTAACTACAGTGTTAAGTCATTACTGTATTAAGTAACTATAGTGTTATGTCACTACAGTGTTATTTCACTACAGTTTTAAGTCACTTCAGTGTCAAGTAACTACAGTGCTAAGTAACTACAGTGTTAAGTAATTACAATGCTAAGTAACTACAGTATTAACTAACTACAGTGTTAAGTAACTACTGTGTTAAGTAACTACAGCGTTAAGTAACTACACTGTTAAGTAACTACAGCGTTAAGTAACTACAGTGTTAAGTAACTACAGTGTTAAGTAATTACTGTATTAAGTACCTACAGCGTTAAGTAAATACGGTGTTAAGTAACTACAGTGTTAAGTAACTACAGCATTAAGTAACTACAGTGTTAAGTCACTACAGTTTTAAGTAACTACAATGTTACGTAACTACAGTGTTAAGTAAATACAGTGTTAAGTAATTAGAGTGTCAAGTAACTACAGCCTTAAGTAACTACAGTGTTAAGTCACTACAGTGTTAAGTAACTACAATGTTAAGTAACTACAGTGTTGCGTAACTACAGCGTTATGTAACTACGGTGTTAATAACTACAGTGTTAAGTAACTACAGCGTTAAGTATCTGCAGTGTTAAGTAACTACAGTGTTAAGTAACTACAGCGTTAAGTAACTACAGTGTTAAGTAACTACAGTGTTAAGTAACTACGGTGTTAAGTTACTACAGTGCTAAGTAACTACAGTATTAAGTAACTACCTAGTTAAGTAACTACAGAGCTAAGTAACTACAGCGTTAAGTAACTACAGTGTTAAGTGACTACAGTGTTAAGTCACTTCAGTTTAAAGTAACTACAGTGTTAATTATTTACAGTGTTAAGTAACTACAGTGTGAAGTATCTGCAGTGTTAAGTAACTACAGTGTTACGTAACTAGAGTGTTAAGTAACTACAGTGTTAAGTAACTACAGTATTAAGTAATTACAGTGTTAAGTCACTACAGTGTTACGTAACTACAGTGTTAAGTAACTACAGTATTAAGTAACTACAGTGATAAGTCACTACATTATTAAGTAACTACAGTGTTATGTCACTACAGTGTTATGTCACTAAAGTTTTAAGTCACTTCAGTGTTAAGTCACTAAAATGTTAAGTAACTACAGTGTTAAGTAACTGCATTATAAAGTAATTACAGTGTTAAGTAACTACTGTGTTAAGTAACTACATTGTTAAGTAACTACAGTGATAAATCACTACAGTGTTAAGTCACTGCAGTGTTAAGTAACTACAGTGTTAAGTAACTACAGTGTTAAGTAGCTACAATGTTAGTAACTACAATGCTAAGTAACTACTGTGTTAAGTTACTACAGTGTTAAGTAACTACAGTGTTAGGTAAACACAGTATAAGTAACTACAGTGTTAAGTAACTACAATGTTAAGTAACTACGGTGTTAAGTAACTACAGTGTTAAGTAACTGCAGTGTTAAGTAACTACAGTGTTAAGTTACTACAGTGTCAAGTAACTACGGTGTTAAGTAACTACAGTGTTAAGTAACTACAGTGTTAAGTCACTACAGTGTTAAGTCGCTACAGTGTTAAGTAACTGCAATGTTAAGTAACTACAGTGTTAAGTCACTACAGTGTTAAGTTACTACAGTGTTAAGTAACTACAGTGTTAAGTAACTACAGTGTTAAATCACTACAGTGTTAAGTCACTACAGTTTTAAGTAGCTACAGTGTTAAGTAACTACAGTGTTAAGTAACTACGGTGTTAAGTAACTACAGTCTTAAGTAACTACAGTGTTAAGTAACTACTGTGTTAAGTAACTACTGTGTTAAGTAACTACAGTTTAAACTACAGTGTTAAGTAACTACAGTGTTAAGTAACTACAGTGTTAAGTAACTACAGTGTTAAGTCGCTACAATGTTAAGTAACTACAGTGTTAAGTAACTACAGTGTTAAGTCACTACAGTGTTAAGTTACTACAGTGTTAAGTCACTACAGTTTTAAGTAACTACAGTGTTAAGTAACTACAGTGTTAAGTAACTACGGTGTTAAGTAACTACAGTGTTAAGTAACTACAGTGTTAAGTAACTACAGTGTTAAGCAACTACAGTGTTAAGTAACTTCTGTTTTAACTGCAGTGTTAAGTAACTACAGTGTTAAGTAACTACAGTTTTAACTATAGTGTTAAGTAACTACAGTTTTAACTATAGTGTTAAGTAACTACAGTGTTAAGTAACTACAGTGTTAAGTAACTACAGTGTTTAGTAACTACAGTGTTAAGTAACTTCAGTTTTAACTACAGTGCTAAGTAACTACAGTGTTAAGTAACTACAGTGTTAAGTAACTAGTTTCAACTACAGTGTTAAGTAACAACAGTGTTAAGTAACTACAGTGTTAAATAACTACAGTGTTAAGTAACTACAGTGTTAAGTAACTACAGAGTTAAGTAACTACAGTGTTAAGTAACTACAGTGTTAAATAACTACAGTGTTTAGTAACTACAGTTTTAACTACAGTGTTAAGTAACTACAGTGTTAAGTAACTACAGTGTTAAGTAGCTACAGTGTTAAGTAACTACAGTGTTAAGTGACTGCAGTTTTAACTACAGTGTTAAGTAACTACAGTGCTAAGTAACTACAGTGTTAAGTAACTTCAGTTTTAACTACAGTGTTAAGTAACTACAGTGTTAAGTAACTACAGTGCTAAGCAACTACAGTGTTAAGTAACTTCAGTTTTAACTACAGTGTTAAGTAACTACAGTGTTAAGTAAGTACAGTGTTAAGTAACTACAGTGTTAAGTAACTACAGTGTTAAATAACTATAGTGTTTAGTAACTACAGTGTTAAGTAACTTCAGTTTTAACTACAGTGCTAAGTAACTACAGTGCTAAGTAACTACAGTGTTAAGTAACTACAGTTTCAACTACAGTGTTAAGTAACTACAGTGTTAAGTAACTACAGTGTTAAATAACTACAGTGTTAAGTAACTACAGTGTTAAGTAACTACAGTGTTAAGTAACTAGAGTGTTAAGTAACTACAGTGTTAAATAACTACAGTGTTAAGTAACTACAGTGTTAAGTAACTACAGTGTTAAGTAAGTACAATGTTAAGTAACTACAGTGTTAAGTAACTACAGTGTTAAGTAACTACAGTGTTAAATAACTACAGTGTTAAGTAACTACAGTGTTAAGTAACTACAGTGTTAAGTAAGTACAGTGTTAAGTAACTACAGTGTTAAGTAACTACAGTGTTAAGTAACTACAGTGTTAAGTAACTACAGTGTTAAGTAACTACAGTGCTAAGTAACTACAGTGTTAAGTAACTACAGTGTTAAGTAAGTACAGTGTTAAGTAACTACAGTGTTAAGTAACTACAGTGTTAAGTAAGTACAGTGTTAAGTAACTACAGTGTTAAGTAAGTACAGTGTTAAGTAACTACAGTGTTAAGTAACTACAGTGTTAAGTAACTACAGTGTTAAGTAATAGCACCATAATATGAATCACTATTACCACTTCTTTCTTCTTCTTTCACATTCTAATTCCTTTATTAATGTTCATAAGTTCTTTATTATTGTCACTATGACTTATAAGTTGTATGGTATCAGAGATGGTACTTCCCCGCAGCATCTTACAGTTGCTTGAGTACCATCTATGCGGGTTCTAGTGCTAGATGCAGGTATCTTTCAGTCAATTACTTGAGTACCATCTATGCTGGTTCTAGTGCTAGATGCAGGTATCTTTCAGTCAATTACTTGAGTACCATCTATGCTGGTTCTAGTGCTAGATGCAGGTATCTTTCAGTCAATTACTTGAGTACCATCTAGGCTGGTTCTAGTGCTAGATGCAGGTATCTTTCAGTCAATTACTTGAGTACCATCTAGGCTGGTTCTAGTGCTAGATGCAGGTATCTTTCAGTCAATTACTTGAGTACCATCTAGGCTGGTTCTAGTGCTAGATGCAGGTATCTTTCAGTCAATTACTTGAGTACCATCTATGCTGGTTCTAGTGCTAGATGCAGGTATCTTTCAGTCAATTACTTGAGTACCATCTAGGCTAGTTCTAGTGCTAGATGCAGATATCTTTCAGTCAATTACTTGAGTACCATCTAGGCTGGTTCTAGTGCTAGATGCAGATATCTTTCAGTCAATTACTTGAGTACCATCTAGGCTGGTTCTAGTGCTAGATGCAGATATCTTTCAGTCAATTACTTGAGTACCATCTATGCTGGTTCTAGTGCTAAATGCAGATATCTTTCAGTCAATTACTTGAGTACCATCTAGGCTGGTTCTAGTGCTAGATGCAGATATCTTTCAGTCAATTACTTGAGTACCATCTAGGCTGGTTCTAGTGCTAGATGCAGATATCTTTCAGTCAATTACTTGAGTACCATCTAGGCTGGTTCTAGTGCTAGATGCAGATATCTTTCAGTCAATTACTTGAGTACCATCTAGGCTGGTTCTAGTGCTAGATGCAGATATCTTTCAGTCAATTACTTGAGTACCATCTAGGCTGGTTCTAGTGCTAGATGCAGATATCTTTCAGTCAATTACTTGAGTACCATCTAGGCTGGTTCTAGTGCTAGATGCAGATATCTTTCAGTCAATTACTTGAGTACCATCTATGCTGGTTCTAGTGCTAGATGCAGATATCTTTCAGTCAATTACTTGAGTACCATCTAGGCTGGTTCTAGTGCTAGATGCAGATATCTTTCAGTCAATTACTTGAGTACCATCTAGGCTGGTTCTAGTGCTAGATGCAGATATCTTTCAGTCAATTACTTGAGTACCATCTAGGCTGGTTCTAGTGCTAGATGCAGATATCTTTCAGTCAATTACTTGAGTACCATCTAGGCTGGTTCTAGTGCTAGATGCAGGTATCTTTCAGTCAATTACTTGAGTACCATCTAGGCTGGTTCTAGTGCTAGATGCAGGTATCTTTCAGTCAATTACTTGAGTACCATCTAGGCTGGTTCTAATGCTAGATGCAGGTATCTTTCAGTCAGTTACTTGAGTACCTTCTAGCTGGTTCTATTCCTAGATGCAGATATCTTTCAGTCAGTTACTTGAGTACCATCTGTGCTGGTTCTAATGCTAGATGCGGTAAACCCGAAATGCTCAGCATAACAAGGGGCTTTCTGTATAGTAGTATGTCATTGATGTCAGCTAGGACAGTATACCATGTAGTAAATAAAGATATATTATTATTATTATTATTATTATTATTATTATTATTATTATTATTATTATTATTATTATTATTATTATTATTATTATTATTATTATTATTATTATTATTATTATTATTATTATTATGCTTCTCCACAGAAGAAACGGGCTCCCTCAGCCTTCTCGCTTCAGGATTTCTGTAACCACTTGAATACCTGTAAGGAACATGGAGAATTTTGACGAGTCTTATAAGTAATGTTGAGATTTTAATTGTGTGTGTAAGTGATGTGTGTTGTGTTACTTCGACGTGATAGTATTTGTGTTGTGTGTTTCTTTATGCTCAACAGTTTTTCCTTTTGTTATATAGTTATATCTTTTGTGTTGTTATGTGTCTTTGTGGGTTTCTTTTATTTTTTGTTCTCAAGAACACTAAGTGATGTAGGAGGTCAGAGAACGAGCTCTTTCAGTCTCATAACTTTCAAGCTGGTCTGGGATCAGGTCATCATTTATGAACAGAGGATCAAGCCTCCACACTCCCAACACTGGATGATTCACACGGGTTTATCTCTGTGCAACACATACAATAAAAATACTATGCTATGGGAACATATCCCAAAGGAAAGTCAAGTGAGAGAAGAACGTTCACTGACGAGAAGTAAATTGTGAGAGGTACAACCAGTGTGAAAGTGCTGACTGCTGCCCGTCTTGTAGCCTAATAGCTCTCCTCTAGCAGATATTTCACGAAGAAGATATCTCACGGGTAGAGATCTAGTGCATAATTATAAGGTCAGTGATATACCTTAAAGACTCGAATGCTGTTCTTAAGATGAAGATGTAACCCGGCCGGGTCGAGGATCCGAATTCTTCTAAATTTACATCCCACTCGTGATGAGGACACGCAGTCCGAGGGAACGACCTGGTGAATCATCCAATTCTGCATTCAGTGTTTTCCAGGAAGTAACCGGAAGTTTTATTCATCTCGTGCTATTTTCTCTTTCTCTGTTTGTCGTTTCTGTCTCACTCTGTCTCACCGTCTCTGTCTCTCTGTCTCTGTCTCTCTGTCTCTGTCTCTCTGTCTCTGTTTCTCAATATGGATAAGGATAGGTTCCATGGATGAGTTAACACAGTCTTGCCTCAGAGTTGCTCCAGACGGATCTATGGCTCTATGCTCTTTAAGTGACTTTGAGTCAGCAAGGTACAGCCCAGAGGCTCGCTGCTACAGACACCCAGGCGACTACCATTACTAACCTCGCCTTCCTCTCCTCCTCCTCCTCCTCCTGCTCCTCCTCCTCCTCGACCTCATCCTCCTTCTTTTTCTTCCTTCTTCCTGCCTCCCTTTCTTTGCCTTGTCCCACCTTTCGTTATGATATTCCTCTGTGCCACACACACACACTTGGCTACATGTCTTCCAGTTGGCTCGTGCGCCGCCTCCTCCTCCTCCTCCTCCTCCTCCTGTCTCAATTCAATTCAATTCAAGTTTATTCTCTATAATGGTTACAATGTGGGGTTTACAGGTTTTGGGTATTTTGTGGTTTACATGTTATAAAATACTAATTACAGAGGGGGCCACTAGGACACCTAGCATGGCTAGGCATTTCCAGCAGACTTAGATTAATTCTTAACATTAAATCCTTACAGATTATGGTATGAAGGCTAAGTGACTACATCATAATTTTGAGTTTAGCAATGTGAATGCTTTTGTTTTGGCACAATACAAGGTGTCTATATTTGAGTAACATAGGCAAACTTATGAGTAGTTAGGATTTATTATTTTAAGATTAAGATTAGTATTTCTGGGTTTATAGTCAGTGGGTGAGTGAGTGTAATTTTGAACCACCAGGTGGTTATCATGTAGTTAGTTGTCGGCGTGTATCAGGGAGATAAGATATTTTCTAACTGCAGTTTTGAAAGTGATGAATGTGTCTGCAGTTCTAGAGTTTTCAGGTAGGGTGTTCCAGATTTTAGGTCCTTTGAAAAACATTGAATTTTTGTAAAGGTCTAGTCGAACACGGGGAATGTCATAGAGATGTTTGTGTCTGGTGTTATGCCTGTGGATCCTGTCACAACTATCAAGAAAGCGTTTTAGGTCAAGGTTAATATTGGAATTTAAGGCCTGTAGATGTAGATTGCACTGTAGTAAGTGTGGATGTACTGAACAGGGAGTAAGTTTAGATCTATGAAGAGTGGGGGGGGGGTGTTGCCAGGGATGGGATTTAGTGATTATTCTTACTGCGGCTTTTTGTTGGGTTATTATTGGCTTTAGGTGTGTTGCTGCAGCTGAACCCCAAGCACAGATAGCATAGGTGAAGTATGGATATATAAGTGAATGGTATAGTGTGAGAAGGGCAGTTTGCGGCACGTAGTATCGTATCTTGGAGAGGATCCCCACCGTTTTGGATACTTTTTTTGTTATGTGTTGGATATGGATGCTGAAATTTAGGTTGTTGTCGAGGTATAGGCCAAGGAATTTGCCCTCATTATGTCTGGCAATTAGAGTGTTGTCGATCTTAAGGTAAAGTTGCGCAGCACCTGCTCTGCTACCAAACATAATATAGTAGGTTTTGCCAGTGTTAAGTGCAAGTTTATTGGCTGTCATCCAAGTCGATATTTTGAGCAGCTCCTCGTTAGCAATGGTGTTGAGGGTGGCAAGATTAGGGTGGGGGATGACATAAGTCGTGTCGTCAGCAAAGAGAATGGGTTTCAGGTGTTGGGATATGTTTGGCAGATCACTGATGTAAATGAGGAAGAGCAGGGGTCCAAGGACACTTCCCTACGGAACTCAAGTATCAAGTGGCCGTATTGATGAGGCTGTGTCTTTAATGGTGACATATTGATACCTATTAGAAAGGTAGGATTTAAAATATGCAAGCGCATGGCCTCTTATACCATAGTGGTCAAGTTTGTGGAGTAGGATGCCATGGTCCACTGTGTCAAACGCTTTTCTTAGGTCAAAAATTCCTAGCGGATATTCCTTATTTTCCAATGCTTCGTAAAGCAGGTCTAGCATTTTTATAACTGCATCATTAGTGCTTTTATGACTTAAGAAATCGTAATGACACGATTGCAAATAAACCATACCCCCGGCCGGGATTGAACCCGCGGTCATAGAGTCTCAAAACTCCAGCCCGTCGCGTTAGCCACTAGACCAGCTAGCCACAATAAGATTCATCCAACTAGGTATATTTCTACACCATAGGAAGGTTAGCACAGGAACCTCTGTGACCACAAATGCAAGTTTTTACAGACGAATCTCCAGCTAGCGTGGCCGTGACGAACTCTAGCTCAAGTCCCTTCACTGCCGTCAACATGACTTAAGAAATCGTAATGACACGATTGCAACTCTATGACCGCGGGTTCAATCCCGGCCGGGGGTATGGTTTATTTGCAATCGTGTCATTACGATTTCTTAAGTCATGTTGACGGCAGTGAAGGGACTTGAGCTAGAGTTCGTCACGGCCACGCTAGCTGGAGATTCGTCTGTAAAAACTTGCATTTGTGGTCACAGTGGTGCCTGTGCTAACCTTCCTATGGTGTAGAAATATACCTAGTTGGATGAATCTTATTGTGGCTAGCTGGTCCAGTGGCTAACGCGACGGGCTGGAGTTTTGAGACTTTATGACCGCGGGTTCAATCCCGGCCGGGGGTATGGTTTATTAGTGCTTTTATTTTTCCTGAATCCAAATTGGCAGGAGTTGAGTATGTTTTGTGACATTATAAATGAATATCGTCTCCTGTGCACGAGGTTCTCGAAGATTTTGGATAGCAATGGTAAGTTTGAAATTGGCCTATAGTTGTTTACATCTGTAGGGTCACCTCCTTTATGTATTGGTGTAACCCTTGCTGCCTTGAGTAGTGTCGGGAAAGTGCTAGTTTCTAGTGGCTTGTTAAAAAGTAATGTAATAGCATGTGAAAGGACATGGGCCGCTCGCTTGTACAATAATGGTGGGACGTGAGACAGATTCCCTGTGTTATTTTTGAGTGACTTTATAATCGCGGTGACTTCCGTGGGCTCAGTTGGTACAAGATAGAAGGAATTTAGGAAATTCCCATCTAGGTAGTCCCCGGCACAGGCGTTGGTACGTGGAATTTTACTGGCGAGATTAGATCCTATGTTTGAGAAGAAGTCGTTTATCTTGTTAGCTGTATCAGTGGGATGCAGTGGTGTTTCATGAGGTTTAGTTAGAACAATATTCTTGTTTTTTTTCAGTTTGTGGGTCCCCAGAATCTGGGAAAGTGTTTTCCAGGTCTTTTTTATATCTCCTCTAGTGTCTGTGAATCTACTGGAGTAGTATAGTTGTTTGGCTTTCTTTATTAATTTGGTGAGAACTGATGAATAGTGTTTAAGAATATCTTTGTGTATTAAGCCCTGTCTATATTGCTTTTCATATTGGTGTTTCTTGTCAATGGATTTCAGAATGCTGCTGGTTAGCCATGGGCAACCAAGCCGTTTGTTTGTGATCTGCTTTGTCTTTATAGGACAATGTTTGTTGTATAGTCTAAGTATTTTGTTAAGTAAAATGTCTGTCCAAACCTCAATACCATTGGCATTGGAGAATTCTGTAGGCCAGTCAACAATCTCTAGGTCTGCTGTGAAATTCCTAAGTGAGGCCTCGTCATGGAGTCTAAATGAAACTTTGTTGTATTTGAGTGGTGGCTTACTAATGTTTGTTAAGAGGAAGGTTGGGTAGTGGTCAGTAGTGCTGTCTGTGATTATCCCTGATTTAAGGGGGGCTAGTATATTGGTCCATATGTGGTCTATTATGGTTGCACTTGTCTCAGTCAGTCTGGTTGGTTTAGTTATTGTTGGTATGAAAAGTGCGTTGTTCATATTGTTGATGAAATCAGTTACAGGCTGATCATCTGGTAGGCCAAGGTTGATGTTGAAGTCTCCAGCTAAGAGAAGGTGGTGCTTGTTCATTTGTCTGTTTGTTATTAGTGACTTTAGATTCTCACTGAAGTTTGGGATGTTTGTGTGGGGTATCCGGTATATGGCACTGATTGTTATAGGCGTCTTGAGGTTTTTTACAGTAAAATTAGCAAAAATGTATTCCCCATATTCATCACTAAAGTAATTAGTGCTAATACAAGATAGTTGGTTAGAGTAATAGATTGCAATACCACCTGTAACTTGGTATGGTCTGCAGTTGTGGATTGCTGTGTATCCTGGTAGAGGGTAGATATCAATTGTGTCCTGCTTAAGCCAGGTCTGAGTAAGAATAATGCAAGAGAAGGGTGTCTTTAGTGACTCAAGGAGTGCCAGGAGGTTATCATAGTGTTTGCTTAAGGACCTGTTGTTGTAGTTAAGAACTGATAGACTTTGAGCAGTGTTCAGGATAGTGCTGGCTTGTGATGCTGTGTAACAAAGGCAATTACTTTCCAATAAGTTTGGATTGTGTGTTAGATTAAGGAGGTTTAGATCAGGGTCAACGTGATCATTCATCTTTTAGGTTTAAATAGTGGCTGTTTAAATCCTGTACTATGTGGTGAGTTCTAATACTGATTGGAAACAATCCTGTGGTTGAACAATATCTTTCATATATAAAACTCAGGATTTGTCTGTTGGTGTGACCTGCACTTGTCTTGCCAGATCTGCTCTCCTCCACGACCTGCACTTGTCTTGCCAGATCTGCTCTCCTCCACGACCTGCACTTGTCTTGTCAGATCTGCTCTCCTCCACGACCTGCACTTGTCTTGCCAGATCTGCTCTCCTCGACCTGCACTTGTCTTGCCAGATCTGCTCTCCTCCACGACCTGCACTTGTCTTGCCAGATCTGCTCTCCTCCACGACCTGCACTTGTCTTGCCAGATCTGCTCTCCTCCACGACCTGCACTTGTCTTGCCAGATCTGCTCTCCTCCACGACCTGCACTTGTCTTGCCAGATCTGCTCTCCTCCACGACCTGCACTTGTCTTGCCAGATCTGCTCTCCTCCACGACCTGCACTTGTCTTGCCAGATCTGCTCTCCTCCACGACCTGCACTTGTCTTGCCAGATCTGCTCTCCTCCACGACCTGCACTTGTCTTGCCAGATCTGCTCTCCTAAACGACCTGCACTTGTCTTGCCAGATCTGCTCTCCTCCACGACCTGCACTTGTCTTGCCAGATCTGCTCTCCTCCACGACCTGCACTTGTCTTGCCAGATCTGCTCTCCTCCACGACCTGCACTTGTCTTGCCAGATCTGCTCTCCTCCACGACCTGCACTTGTCTTGCCAGATCTGCTCTCCTCCACGACCTGCACTTGTCTTGCCAGATCTGCTCTCCTCCACGACCTGCAATTGTCTTGCCAGATCTGCTCTCCTCCACGACCTGCACTTGTCTTGCCAGATCTGCTCTCCTCCACGACCTGCACTTGTCTTGCCAGATCTGCTCTCCTCCACGACCTGCACTTGTCTTGCCAGATCTGCTCTCCTCCACGACCTGCAATTGTCTTGCCAGATCTGCTCTCCTCCACGACCTGCACTTGTCTTGCCAGATCTGCTCTCCTCCACGACCTGCACTTGTCTTGCCAGATCTGCTCTCCTCCACGACCTGCACTTGTCTTGCCAGATCTGCTCTCCTCCACGACCTGCACTTGTCTTGCCAGATCTGCTCTCCTCCACGACCTGCACTTGTCTTGCCAGATCTGCTCTCCTCCACGACCTGCACTTGTCTTGCCAGATCTGCTCTCCTCCACGACCTGCACTTGTCTTGCCAGATCTGCTCTCCTCCACGACCTGCACTTGTCTTGCCAGATCTGCTCTCCTCCACGACCTGCACTTGTCTTGCCAGATCTGCTCTCCTCCACGACCTGCACTTGTCTTGCCAGATCTGCTCTCCTCCACGACCTGCACTTGTCTTGCCAGATCTGCTCTCCTCCACGACCTGCACTTGTCTTGCCAGATCTGCTCTCCTCCACGACCTGCACTTGTCTTGCCAGATCTGCTCTCCTCCACGACCTGCACTTGTCTTGCCAGATCTGCTCTCCTCCACGACCTGCACTTGTCTTGCCAGATCTGCTCTCCTCCACGACCTGCACTTGTCTTGCCAGATCTGCTCTCCTCCACGACCTGCACTTGTCTTGCCAGATCTGCTCTCCTCCACGACCTGCACTTGTCTTGCCAGATCTGCTCTCCTCCACGACCTGCACTTGTCTTGCCAGATCTGCTCTCCTCCACGACCTGCACTTGTCTTGCCAGATCTGCTCTCCTCCACGACCTGCACTTGTCTTGCCAGATCTGCTCTCCTCCACGACCTGCACTTGTCTTGCCAGATCTGCTCTCCTCCACGACCTGCACTTGTCTTGCCAGATCTGCTCTCCTCCACGACCTGCACTTGTCTTGCCAGATCTGCTCTCCTCCACGACCTGCACTTGTCTTGCCAGATCTGCTCTCCTCCACGACCTGCACTTGTCTTGCCAGATCTGCTCTCCTCCACGACCTGCACTTGTCTTGCCAGATCTGCTCTCCTCCACGACCTGCACTTGTCTTGCCAGATCTGCTCTCCTCCACGACCTGCACTTGTCTTGCCAGATCTGCTCTCCTCCACGACCTGCACTTGTCTTGCCAGATCTGCTCTCCTCCACGACCTGCACTTGTCTTGCCAGATCTGCTCTCCTCCACTTGTCTTGCCAGATCTGACCTGCACTTGTCTTGCCAGATCTGCTCTCCTCCACGACCTGCACTTGTCTTGCCAGATCTGCTCTCCTCCACGACCTGCCTTGTCTTGCCAGATCTGCTCTCCTCCACGACCTGCACTTGTCTTGCCAGATCTGCTCTCCTCCACGACCTGCACTTGTCTTGCCAGATCTGCTCTCCTCCACGACCTGCACTTGTCTTGCCAGATCTGCTCTCCTCCACGACCTGCACTTGTCTTGCCAGATCTGCTCTCCTCCACGACCTGCACTTGTCTTGCCAGATCTGCTCTCCTCCACGACCTGCACTTGTCTTGCCAGATCTGCTCTCCTCCACGACCTGCACTTGTCTTGCCAGATCTGCTCTCCTCCACGACCTGCACTTGTCTTGCCAGATCTGCTCTCCTCCACGACCTGCACTTGTCTTGCCAGATCTGCTCTCCTCCACGACCTGCACTTGTCTTGCCAGATCTGCTCTCCTCCACGACCTGCACTTGTCTTGCCAGATCTGCTCTCCTCCACGACCTGCACTTGTCTTGCCAGATCTGCTCTCCTCCACGACCTGCACTTGTCTTGCCAGATCTGCTCTCCTCCACGACCTGCACTTGTCTTGCCAGATCTGCTCTCCTCCACGACCTGCACTTGTCTTGCCAGATCTGCTCTCCTCCACGACCTGCACTTGTCTTGCCAGATCTGCTCTCCTCCACGACCTGCACTTGTCTTGCCAGATCTGCTCTCCTCCACGACCTGCACTTGTCTTGCCAGATCTGCTCTCCTCCACGACCTGCACTTGTCTTGCCAGATCTGCTCTCCTCCACGACCTGCACTTGTCTTGCCAGATCTGCTCTCCTCCACGACCTGCACTTGTCTTGCCAGATCTGCTCTCCTCCACGACCTGCACTTGTCTTGCCAGATCTGCTCTCCTCAACGACCTGCACTTGTCTTGCCAGATCTGCTCTCCTCCACGACCTGCACTTGTCTTGCCAGATCTGCTCTCCTCCACGACCTGCACTTGTCTTGCCAGATCTGCTCTCCTCCACGACCTGCACTTGTCTTGCCAGATCTGCTCTCCTCCACGACCTGCAGTTGACCTTCACATGCATATGGGATGTGTAATGTGTTTCTTAGGTCTGCCATCCTCTGAAATGTAGGCTTGCTGGTCCTGGTGGTCCTGCTGGTCCTGGTGGTCCTGCTGGTCCTGCTGGTCCTGCTGGTCCTGCTGGTCCTGGTGGTCCTGCTGGTTCTGCTGGTCCTGCTGGTCCTGCTGGTCCTGCTGGTCCTGCTGGTCTTACTGGTCCTATTTGTCCTGGTGTTTCCGCTGGTTCTGCTGGTCCTGGTGGTCCTGCTGGTCCCGGTGGTTCTGCTGGCCCTGCTGGTCCTGGTGGTTCTGCTGGTCCTGGTGGTTCTGCTGGTCCTGCTGGTCTTACTGGTCCTATTTGTCCTGGTGTTTCTGCTGGTTCTGCTGATCCTGGTGGTCCTGCTGGTCCCGGTGGTTCTGCTGGCCCTGCTGGTCCTGGTGGTTCTGCTGGTCCTGGTGGTTCTGCTGGTCCTGGTGATCTTGCTGGTCCTGCTGGTCTTGTTGGTTCTGCTGGCCCTAATGGTTCTGCTGGTCCTGGTGATCCTGGTGGTCCTTCTGGTTCTGCTGGTCCTGGTGATCCTGGTGGTCCTGCTGGTCCTGCTGGTCCTGCTGGTCTTGTTGGTTCTGCTGGCCCTAATGGTTCTGCTGGTCCTGGTGATCCTGGTGGTCCTTCTGGTTCTGCTGGTCCTGGTGGTCCTGCTGGCCCCGGTGGTTCTGCTGGCCCTGGTGGTTCTGCTGGTCCCGGTGGTTCTGCTGGTCCTGGTGGTGCTACTGGCCCCGGTGGTTCTGCTGGTCCTGGTGGTGCTACTGGCCCCGGTGGTCCTGCTGGTCCCGGTGGTTCTGCTGGTCCTGGTGGTCCTGCTGGTCCCGGTGGTGCTACTGACCCTGGTGGTCCTGGTGGTTTTGCTGGTCCTGGTGATCCTGCTGGTCCTGCTGGTCTTGTTGGTTCTGCTGGTTTTGCTGGTCCTAATGGTTCTGCTGGTCCTGGTGATCCTGGTGGTCCTGGTGGTCCTGGTAGTCCTGGTGGTCCTGGTGGTCCTGGTGGTCCTGGTGATCCTGGTGGTCCTGGTGGTCCTGGTGGTTCTGCTGATCCTGGTGGTTCTGCTGGTCCTGGTGGTTCTGCTGGTCTTGCTTGTTCTGCTGGTTCTGCTGGCCCTGGTGGTCCTGGTGGTCCTGGTGGTCCTGGTGATCCTGGTGGTCCTGCTGGTCCTGGTGATCCTGGTGGTCCTGGTGATCCTGGTGGTCCTGCTGGTCTTGCTTGTTCTGCTGGTTCTGCTGGCCCTGGTGGTCCTGGTGGTCCTGGTGGTCCTGGTGGTCCTGCTGGTCTTGCTTGTTCTGCTGGTTCTGCTGGCCCTGGTGGTCCTGGTGGTCCTGGTGGTCCTGGTGGTCCTGGTGATCCTGGTGGTCCTGGTGGTCTTGCTGGTCCTGGTGATCCTGGTGGTCCTGGTGGTCCTGGTGGTCCTGGTGATCCTGGTGATCCTGGTGATCCCGGTGATCCTGGTGGTTCTGCTGGTCCTGGTGGTCCTGGTGATCCTGGTGGTTCTGCTGGTCCTGGTGGTCCTGGTGGTCCTGGTGGTTCTGGTGATCCTGGTGATCCTGGTGATCCTGGTGGTTCTGCTGGTCCTGGTGGTCCTGGTGGTCCTGGTGGTCCTGGTGATCCTGGTGGTCCTGGTGGTCCTGGTGGTCCTGGTGGTCCTGGTGATCCTGGTGATCCTGGTGGTTCTGCTGGTCCTGGTGGTCCTGGTGGTCCTGGTGGTCCTGGTGATCCTGGTGATCCTGGTGATCCTGGTGGTTCTGCTGGTCCTGGTGGTCCTGGTGGTCCTGGTGGTCCTGGTGATCCTGGTGGTCCTGGTGGTCTTGCTGGTCCTGGTGATCCTGGTGGTCCTGGTGGTCCTGGTGGTCCTGGTGATCCTGGTGGTCCTGGTGGTTCTGCTGGTCCTGGTGATCCTGGTGATCCTGGTGGTCCTGGTGATCCTGGTGGTCCTGGTGATCCTGGTGGTCCTGGTGGTTTTGCTGGTCCTGGTGGTCCTGGTGATCCTGCTGGTCTTGCTTGTTCTGCTGGTCTTGCTTGTTCTGCTGGTTCTGCTGGTCCTGGTGGTCCTGGTGATCCTGGTGGTCCTGGTGGTCCTGGTGGTCCTGGTGATCCTGGTGGTCCTGCTGGTCCTGCTGGTCCTGCTGGTTCTGCTGGTCCTGGTGGTCCTGGTGATCCTGGTGATCCTGGTGATCCTGGGGGTCCAGGTGGTCCTGGTGATCCTGGTGGTTCTGCTGGTCCTGGTGGTCCTGGTGGTCCTGGTGGTTCTGGTGATCCTGGTGATCCTGGTGATCCTGGTGATCCTGGTGGTTCTGCTGGTCCTGGTGGTCCTGGTGGTCCTGGTGATCCTGGTGGTCCTGGTGGTTCTGCTGGTCCTGCTGGTCCTGGTGGTCCTGCTGGTCCTGGTGGTCCTGCTGGTCCTGGTGGTCCTGCTGGTCCTGCTGGTCCTGGTGATCCTGGTGGTCCTGGTGGTCCTGGTGAACCTGGTGATCCTGGTGATCCTGGTGGTTCTGCTGGTCCTGGTGGTCCTGGTGGTCCAGGTGGTCCTGGTGATCCTGGTGGTCTTGGTGGTTCTGCTGGTCCTGGTGGTTCTGGTGATCCTGGTGGTCCTGGTGGTTCTGCTGGTCCTGCTGGTCCTGGTGGTCCTGGTGGTCCTGGTGATCCTGATGATCCTGGTTGTCCTGGTGGTCCTGGTGATCCTGGTGGTCCTGGTGGTTCTGCTGGTCCTGCTGGTCCTGGTGGTTCTGGTGGTCCTGTTGGTCCTGGTGGTCCTGGTGGTCCTGCTGGATGGCATGATAGATAACCAGCAAGATAGGTAACTAACAAAGTAGATTATCCTCATATTTCTTCAGTCACCTCAAAACTCACCTGTAGAAAATACTGTATATATTTTCCAGAAATACAGTAGTTATATGTAAATAGATGGCCATACTGTATTTAATAAAAATTATGTTATCGAAAATGGGAAGCTGCGCCTGCGCAGAGGAGACTCACCATGTTTGAACTGGTCAACACAAACGTTAGAGAATAATGTGAAGAATTTTCGTGCTCTAGAGGTAAAATTGGGCTGACACCTCTCAAATAGGAGCCGAAAGTGTTGGATGTGCATTCCTGCATAACTTGAGATATCAGGCGACTGGACAAGACAGCTTCAGGAACCTCAGATAAGTCTGTTAATGTTTAACTCTGGCCAGTGTTATTTTCTTGTATAGACAGTGAGGTTTTCTGAGTATGATACACCTTGATCTCCAGTCAAATTGGTGAGTGATATTAAGATATTTTATATATATATATATATATATATATATATATATATATATATATATATATATATATATATATATATATATATATATATATATATATATATATATACATATATATATATATATATATATATATATATATATGTATATATATATATATATATATATATACATATATACATATACATATATATATATATATATATATATATATATATATATATATAAATATATATATATATACATATATATATATACATATATATATATATATATATATATACATATATATGTAGGTAGTAGGTTGGTAGACAGCAACCACCCAGGGAAGTACTACCGTCCTGCCAGATGACTGTGAAACAAAAACCTGTAACTGTTTTGCATGATGGTAGGATTGCTGGTTTCTTTTTCTGTCTCATAAACACGCTAAGATAACAGGGATATCTTGCTACTCCTACTTACACTTTGGTCACACTTCACAGACACGCACATGCATATATATATATACATACATCTAGGTTTTTCTCTTTTTTCTAAATAGCTCTTGTTCTTTTTTATTTCTTCTATTGTCCATGGGGAAGTGGAAAAGAATCTTTCCTCCGTAAGCCATGCGTGTCGTATGAGGCGACTAAAATGCCGGGAGCAATGGGCTAGTAACCCCTTCTCCTGTATACAATTACTAAAAAAGAGAAGAAGAAAAACTTTATAAAACTGGGTTGCTTAAATGTGCGTGGATGTAGTGCGGATGACAAGAAACAGATGATTGCTGATCTTATGAATGAAAAGAAGTTGGATGTCCTGGCCCTAAGCGAAACAAAGCTGAAGGGGGTAGGAGAGTTTCAGTGGGGGGAAATAAATGGGATTAAATCTGGAGTATCTGAGAGAGTTAGAGCAAAGGAAGGGGTAGCAGTAATGTTAAATGATCAGTTATGGAAGGAGAAAAGAGAATATGAATGTGTAAATTCAAGAATTATGTGGATTAAAGTAAAGGTTGGATGCGAGAAGTGGGTCATAATAAGCGTGTATGCACCTGGAGAAGAGAGGAATGCAGAGGAGAGAGAGAGATTTTGGGAGATGTTAAGTGAATGTATAGGAGCCTTTGAACCAAGTGAGAGAGTAATTGTGGTAGGGGACTTGAATGCTAAAGTAGGAGAAACTTTTAGAGAGGGTGTGGTAGGTAAGTTTGGGGTGCCAGGTGTAAATGATAATGGGAGCCCTTTGATTGAACTTTGTATAGAAAGGGGTTTAGTTATAGGTAATACATATTTTAAGAAAAAGAGGATAAATAAGTATACACGATATGATGTAGGGCGAAATGACAGTAGTTTGTTGGATTATGTATTGGTAGATAAAAGACTGTTGAGTAGACTTCAGGATGTACATGTTTATAGAGGGGCCACAGATATATCAGATCACTTTCTAGTTGTAGCTATACTGAGAGTAAAAGGTAGATGGGATACAAGGAGAATAGAAGCATCAGGGAAGAGAGAGGTGAAGGTTTATAAACTAAAAGAGGAGGCAGTTAGGGTAAGATATAAACAGCTATTGGAGGATAGATGGGCTAATGAGAGCATAGGCAATGGGGTCGAAGAGGTATGGGGTAGGTTTAAAAATGTAGTGTTAGAGTGTTCAGCAGAAGTTTGTGGTTACAGGAAAGTGGGTGCAGGAGGGAAGAGGAGCGATTGGTGGAATGATGATGTAAAGAGAGTAGTAAGGGAGAAAAAGTTAGCATATGAGAAGTTTTTTACAAAGTAGAAGTGATGCAAGGAGGGAAGAGTATATGGAGAAAAAGAGAGAAGTTAAGAGAGTGGTGAAGCAATGTAAAAAGAGAGCAAATGAGAGAGTGGGTGAGATGTTATCAACAAATTTTGTTGAAAATAAGAAAAAGTTTTGGAGTGAGATTAACAAGTTAAGAAAGCCTAGAGAACAAATGGATTTGTCAGTTAAAAATAGGAGAGGAGAGTTATTAAATGGAGAGTTAGAGGTATTGGGAAGATGGAAGGAATATTTTGAGGAATTGTTAAATGTTGATGAAGATAGGGAAGCTGTGATTTCGTGTATAGGGCAAGGAGGAATAACATCTTGTAGGAGTGAGGAAGAGCCAGTTGTGAGTGTGGGGGAAGTTCGTGAGGCAGTAGGTAAAATGAAAGGGGGTAAGGCAGCCGGGATTGATGGGATAAAGATAGAAATGTTAAAAGCAGGTGGGGATATAGTTTTGGAGTGGTTGGTGCAATTATTTAATAAATGTATGGAAGAGGGTAAGGTACCTAGGGATTGGCAGAGAGCATGCATAGTTCCTTTGTATAAAGGCAAAGGGGATAAAAGAGAGTGCAAAAATTATAGGGGGATAAGTCTGTTGAGTGTACCTGGTAAAGTGTATGGTAGAGTTATAATTGAAAGAATTAAGAGTAAGACGGAGAATAGGATAGCAGATGAACAAGGAGGCTTTAGGAAAGGTAGGGGGTGTGTGGACCAGGTGTTTACAGTGAAACATATAAGTGAACAGTATTTAGATAAGGCTAAAGAGGTCTTTGTGGCATTTATGGATTTGGAAAAGGCGTATGACAGGGTGGATAGGGGGGCAATGTGGCAGATGTTGCAAGTGTATGGTGTAGGAGGTAGGTTACTGAAAGCAGTGAAGAGTTTTTACGAGGATAGTGAGGCTCAAGTTAGAGTATGTAGGAAAGAGGGAAATTTTTTCCCAGTAAAAGTAGGCCTTAGACAAGGATGTGTGATGTCACCGTGGTTGTTTAATATATTTATAGATGGGGTTGTAAGAGAAGTAAATGCGAGGGTTTTGGCAAGAGGCGTGGAGTTAAAAGATAAAGAATCACACACAAAGTGGGAGTTGTCACAGCTGCTCTTTGCTGATGACACTGTGCTCTTGGGAGATTCTGAAGAGAAGTTGCAGAGATTAGTGGATGAATTTGGTAGGGTGTGCAAAAGAAGAAAATTAAAGGTGAATACAGGAAAGAGTAAGGTTATGAGGATAACAAAAAGATTAGGTGATGAAAGATTGAATATCAGATTGGAGGGAGAGAGTATGGAGGAGGTGAACGTATTCAGATATTTGGGAGTGGACGTGTCAGCGGATGGGTCTATGAAAGATGAGGTGAATCATAGAATTGATGAGGGAAAAAGAGTGAGTGGTGCACTTAGGAGTCTGTGGAGACAAAGAACTTTGTCCTTGGAGGCAAAGAGGGGAATGTATGAGAGTATAGTTTTACCAACGCTCTTATATGGGTGTGAAGCGTGGGTGATGAATGTTGCAGCGAGGAGAAGGCTGGAGGCAGTGGAGATGTCATGTCTGAGGGCAATGTGTGGTGTGAATATAATGCAGAGAATTCGTAGTTTGGAAGTTAGGAGGAGGTGCGGGATTACCAAAACTGTTGTCCAGAGGGCTGAGGAAGGGTTGTTGAGGTGGTTCGGACATGTAGAGAGAATGGAGCGAAACAGAATGACTTCAAGAGTGTATCAGTCTGTAGTGGAAGGAAGGCGGGGTAGGGGTCGGCCTAGGAAGGGTTGGAGGGAGGGGGTAAAGGAGGTTTTGTGTGCGAGGGGCTTGGACTTCCAGCAGGCATGCGTGAGCGTGTTTGATAGGAGTGAATGGAGACAAATGGTTTTTAATACTTGACGTGCTGTTGGAGTGTGAGCAAAGTAACATTTATGAAGGGATTCAGGGAAACCGGCAGGCCGGACTTGAGTCCTGGAGATGGGAAGTACAGTGCCTGCACTCTGAAGGAGGGGTGTTAATGTTGCAGTTTAAAAACTGTAGTGTAAAGCACCCTTCTGGCAAGACAGTGATGGAGTGAATGATGGTGAAAGTTTTTCTTTTTCGGGCCACCCTGCCTTGGTGGGAATCGGCCGGTGTGATAATAAAAAAAAAAATATATATATATATATATATATATATATATATATATATATATATATATATATATATATATATATATATATATATATATATATATATATATCAATTATTAATTTTAATATACAGTCCACAAATTTATATATTTACCAGCATTCCTGGTGATACATATTACATTTGTAATTAATAGGTCCAGAGCAACTTGTGGATATGACAGTGGTAGGTATCAAAGGGGGACATTTTTTGCGACCTAGGTGTCCCAAATTCCTACTTGTCAAACTGATAAATAATAATTATCTTTGTTCATTTACTGTTATGTACATAATGATTGTTACACCCTTTTGTTCATTTTGTTCATTTTCTTCTTATTATCACAATGGTATACTATTACATGTTATTTTTGCTATTTCACTTAATATTATATTCAGGAGTAATTCCATTAGTAGCTAAAATGGATTTACTCGACTTTATAATATTATCTGGTCGTATTACTTAGCTTTGTATTTAGGTAGGTCATTTAATTAGTGTCAACTGCTGGTGACCTGACCAAGCACCAGTAGGTGTTTTGAGCTGCTCGACCCCTGCTCCGACCGAGGCAAAGTGGGCTGGTAAAGCCTCACAGAGTTCAGTTCTTACCTTCCTCACCTCTCGTGAGGGAAGCTCCCTGATTCCTGGATTTAAACTTCTGGTCCCACATGAGGTTCCCTAGTGACCCTCCAGTACCTCGGACGGTATCTGACAGAAACGTCTCGGACGAAGTGTGTGTTGCTGTTTTGGAGACGCTGGTGATTGTCCCTAACTCTGCTAGGAGTGAATTTAAGCAGTATTGGTTCAAAGAGGACGGTGAAAAAGTCATGGGAGACAGACTCGCCTCAAAATTCCTTTAAGTGTAAAATATTCCTAATCTCACTTAGTATATTATGAAAGTTGAATAAGAGTGAATTATTATTGAAGTGTTACGTCTTCTGTCTCATTTGGATTGAGTTAAGTAAAGTGTTATTATGTGAAGAGAAGGTGTTATGATACTAGAGCCGTTCAGTACTATAATTATTACAACCCAGGATCCAAATGGCCTGTTACCCCGGGTGTAATGGGAGCAAAATACTGTGTATTATCTTTTAAGTGAATTTAAGTGTAAATTTCATGAGTAGCTCTGTTTACCCACATAATGGTGCGACTTCTTTTTAGAAAAGTTAATATAAAACCCTTCTATGGTTTATTAAGAAACTTAATAAAAAAATTCCGGAAAGATGAGTACTCTGTTTTATGGTGCGTAAAGACCCTTCTATGGTTTATTACTTAATAAAAACCGGAAAGAAACATTGTGATTGTTTACTACTGAACCCTTGAATGATTTCATCTAGAACAGGATATTCAATCCTGTTTATTTGTTGCAAGAAAGGGCTAAACAGGCTTAAGTAGTGGCCCTGTATGCAACAAAGTGGGGGCCTGTCCGGGATTTGCTCTCTGATCCAAGGTGCTGGAGGAAATATCAGCCCTAGGAAGTAAGTGCCAATCCCATGAAAGTGAGCTGCTGTTCAGGTACCCATAAAATTAACTATGGAGGCTCAAATGCAACAGTTAATATGTGAGTTAACCTGGGAGGATTTGAAGTCTTTAAAACTTCAGAAGTGCTGGCAAATTGCCGTACGCCTAGGAGTGAAGTACAACAAATATTACACCGCCGAGACCACTCGATCTATTTTGAGAAACATGCTGTTTCCGGAACAAGGGGAGATGAATGACATCGACGATACTGATGAGGCAAGTCTAATATCTCAATTTGAACACTTGGACCGACCGCTTGGAGCACAAGGACTTGATCTTGGTGGCCTTCCAACTTCCCTACCCTCTAGTGATGTGGCTGAGCCAGAATCAAAGGGAGCTGCTGGTGAGTGGACATCTCTGGGAGAGGTGCCTGAAATTGGGGCGTCTAATCACCCAGTTTCTGACCCTGGTTCACAAGAAGCACCCAGCGCAGGTGCTCGACCCAAGGAAAGACGGGAAAACTTGTATCCTCCAACTCCTCCACTACCGATTGGGCCCATATCACAGAGCCAGTTCGAAAGAATGGAGCGCCTTATTACTTTACAAATGGCCCAAATAGAAGCCCAAAGGAAGCTGAATGCAGAAGAGTTCGAGAGGGACACCATACTCTACGAACGTCAGCGGCAAAGGGAAGGAGTTGTGAGGCCCGAGGCCCCCAGAAATATTTTCGACATTCATAAAGCAGCATCTTTGGTGCCCAAGTTTTGCGAGTCTGATCTGGACACGTACTTCGATACGTTCGAAAATCAGGCTCGAGCTATGCAGTGGCCCCAAAAATTCTGGGCTGTCTTGTTGCATACGACGCTGACTGGTAAAGCTCGAGAATGTACCGCGGCTTTGCCTTACGAAAAGTACATACAATATGACTCCGTCAAAAAGGTCATACTGGAGACCTATGATCTACTCCCTTTGAGCTACCAGCAAGCCTTCCGTACTCTGCAAAGGTTACCAGGGCAAACTTGGGTGGACTTCGCCAGGCAGAAGAAGGTAGCTTTCGAGAGGTGGCAAAGAGCCTCACAAAGCAACACCGTAAGCAGCTTAACCCAATTAATACTACAAGAGGACTTCTATAATTCTATATCTGGGGATTTGCGGAAGTTCCTGATCGACCGTCCAACACCTGATGTGATGGAGACCGCTGCACTGGCCGATCGCTACGAGATCTCCAGCCAGCTGATCCGTGATAGAACATCCAGAGAGGAAGCAGTAAAATTGGGCCAGAAGGTTCGACCAGTTAAGTCAAGAACAGAACCTCGCCAAAAGTTTCCTTCAGAAGCAGTGACCTCTCGAACCCTGGATAAGCCATGCAATGGTGACCGGTTTCAACTACGACAGAACCGGGAGGTGTATAAAGCCAGGAAGAACTTGTCCTGTTCATATTGCCAAAAGGGAGGTCATGTGAGAAACCAATGTTATCAGCTGGAAAGGGACAGGAAATATAAGTATCGAGAAGGTGCTCCTGTGCAGATGGTGTCTTCAGTAGCCCACACGCAGAGATGTTTACAGGCGGATCTAGAGCCGGCAGGACCGAAGACTGCTTCACTGAGATGACCTGAGACGAGGGCCATCTCAGGGCAAGAAATTGAAAAGGCAATGAGCCCATATTTTTCAAAAGGAAAAGCTGGTATTGACGAGGGTCAAGTGGTGCCGGTTAAAACCTATAGGGATACGGGGAGTTACTTGACATTGTTAAAAAAGGGAATCCTCTCTTTGTCTGACCGCACTTATACGAAGATAGATGCACTTCTGGAGGCTTATGGAGGAGCCGTTTCTAGAGTTCCCCTCCATAGGATATACCTAGACCTGGGTTGCTATAAAGGATATGCGACTGTCGGTATATCAGATGAAGGATTTCCTATTAAGTCTGCTGACCTACTGATAGGAAATGACCTAAGCTGCGAAGGAATCAAGAAAGAACCTCTGGTGATAGAAAATACCTCGGGAGAGGATTACGTGATTGAGGCTCATAGGAAGGACCTATCATTATTTCCGCTGGGAGTTGTCACTAGGTCCATGGCAACGACCAGGTTACCTCCTGAATCAACAGAGGAAGAAGAGGACAAAGCTGATCTGGGTTTGAACCTATTGTTTAGTGCGACCCATTGGCCCGAGGATGCGACGTCTGTGTCTGCAGGGCTAGACTCAACTTTAGATTCTTTAGGTGCTAAAAAGTTTAGACCTGAAGATCTAATCCAAGCACAGATGGAAGACCCCTCGTTGGAGAAAGTAAGAAAGCTGTTGATAACGGAAGAAGAGGCCGAGAAACTAGAGGACTGTGTTTATTCTAGTAGCGGTATACTTATGAAGAAATCCACCAGAAGACATTCTCTAGGGGCACCTTTGGCCAAGGCCAAGCATGTATTAATCCTGCCTAGGATTTATCGTGAGCTTGCATTGAAGGTCGCCCATAATAGTCCAATGGGAGGACATCTGGGATTAAGGAAAACAATGGTAAAGTTGTCAAAATACTTTTTTTGGCCTAGAATGCGGGAAACCGTGGTGGAACATCTTCGCAGTTGCCGGGTCTGTCAGACCATCGGTAAACCTGCTCATACCCCGCCTCCAGCTCCCCTCTGTCCTATCACCTCAGATGGCGAGCCTTTTTCCCGTTTAATCATCGATTGCGTAGGTCCACTCCCCAGGACCAAGGCGGGGAATCAGTACCTATTCACTATAATGGATTCTGCCACCCGTTACCCCGAGGCCATCCCCATGAGGAAAATAAATGCTCGCGCAATAGTCCGCGCTTTAATAAAGTTTTTCTCACAGGTAGGGCTGCCTCGTGAGATCCAGTCTGATCAAGGATCAAACTTCACTTCAAAAATCTTCAAGGAGGCCATGTCACGCCTTGGTGTAAGATCTATCCTCGCTACGAGCTATAGGCCCCAGTCCCAAGGAGCATTAGAACGGTTTCATCAAACATTGAAGGTGATGATGCGTTCCTACTGTGAACAATTCAGTAAAGACTGGGACGAGGGCATTCCTTTCCTTCTCCTGGCCGTAAGGGAAAGCGAGCAGGAAAGTCTAGGGTATAGCCCTTTTGAGTTGATATATAGTTATACGGTACGTGGACCCCTCGCAGTATTGAAAGATGTATGGACCGGAAGACGTACTCCGTCAGTTCAGGTATGCCCGGCTTTGATGCAGGAACACCTCACTTTCACGAGGAACCTAGCCGCAGAGAACTTGAAGAAAGCCCAGGCTAAAATGAAACTACGACATGATGAACATGCGGCCTCTCGCTCTTTCAACATCGGAGATAAAGTATTGGCTCAAAAATTCATGCCCGGACATGCACTGAAACCAAGATATGAAGGACCTTTGGAAGTCATTAAAAAACTGAGTGAAGTGAATTACCTGGTTCGTACCCCAGGGAAAAAGAAATCAGACCATACATACCATGTTAACCAATTGAAGAAATATTATGGAGGGTTAGCCCCGACCGCTGCCATTCTTCTAGAGTCCCAGCAAGAAGCAGGGGATTTGGAGGACTGCTCCAAAGGAATAGAAGTCCGTCTTAGAAACACTCAAGTTCTACGATCCCTGGACGATTTTTTGAAAGGTCTGACCTGTGACCGAGCCAAAGAAGTGAAAAATGTGATTTTGAAGTACCCATCATTGTTTGGCGATATACCTAAGCGTTGCACGTTGGGGACACACGACGTGGATGTCCAAGGAGCTGCACCCATCAAGCAGTCCCCTTATCGCTTAAGCCCTATTAAACACCAAGCTCTAAAGGAGGAAATCGACTTTTTGCTGACCCATGGACTAATTGAACGAAGCAAAAGCCCATGGGCCTCACCTTGTGTGTTAGTCCCAAAGTCAGATGGAACCTATCGTATGTGTACGGATTATAGAAAGGTGAATTCCGTCACAGTTCCTGATGGTTACCCTTTGCCTAGGGTAGATGATTTAATCGATATGGTTGCCGGAGCCAAGTATGTGAGCCGGCTGGACTTACTGCGAGGCTACTATCAAGTGCCCCTGACGGACCGAGCTCAGGACATATCAGCGTTTACAGTGCATGGAGGCTTGTTCAACTACTTGGTTACCCCATTCGGGTTGTGCAACGCAGCATCCACGTTCCAGCGACTTATGAATGACCTTACTTATAACCTTGAGGGGGTTGAAGCCTACCTCGACGACCTAGTAGTCTTTAGTGACGAGTGGAGTTCACATTTAGTCCGTCTGGAGGCTCTTTTTAAGAAATTAGATGCTTATAATTTTACCATCAATTTAGCCAAATGCAAATTTGGACAAGCAATGATTAAGTATTTGGGCTTCAATATAGGTCAGGGGACGGTGGCACCTATCAGTGCAAAAGTGAGAGCCATTGCAGACTTTCCTATACCAAGAGACAGAAAAGGGGTGCAGAGATTTTTGGGAATGGCTGGGTATTATAGACGATTCTGCCCTAACTTTTCACACATAGCCGCCCCCCTTTTCGCGCTAACTAGTTCTAAAATTAAATTTGCTTGGTCTGAGGAATGTAATATGGTTTTTAATAGGTTAAAGCGATTATTGAACTCCTCTCCAGTATTGAAAAGCCCTGATTTTAATTTTCCCTTCCTGTTACATATAGATGCCAGCAGTTATGCTGTTGGATCAGTACTACTGCAGTCCTCCCACTCCTTTGATATTCTACATCCGATATGTTATTATTCCTCCACCTTAAAGCCACACCAAAAGAATTATGCAACCGTAGAAAAAGAAGCTCTAGCCCTGGTTATCTCTCTCGAGCATTTTGAAGTTTACTTGGGAACATCACCTCATCAGATTACAGTATACTCAGATCACAACCCTTTGACATTCATTAATACCATGAAGGCTAAGAATGCCAGAATACAGAGGTGGGCCCTTAGCATTCAACCTTTTTCTATTAAAATCCTACACATAAAGGGCAAACATAATGTAATTGCGGATGCTTTGTCCCGCCCTTAAACCAGTTGCACCAATATGCCCTTGTTCTAACTTACGCCTAATATTTCCTTTATTGCCTACAGTTATGTGAATGAGTGGTACTGTTTACAGTTTAGTTACGGAGGATGAAGCTTGGAGACCAGTTGCTGTGTCCTTACATTTTACTTGAGAGACAGCATTCGTGTCACCCAAGGCAAAGAGAAAACCCAGTTCTGTTGAGGCAGATGTCTGTCGTCTCAACAATATCCTCCTTGAATACCTTCAGAACACATGAAGATTGTCTGGGACGAATTGGCGGTGAAATGTATATCAGTCTTGCTATATGGGTATTTCAGTTTTTCTACTGAATCTAAAAGATTCAGGATTATTTTTGTCCTATTGTCAGTGCGACATTTGGTCGTGTGGAGAGGATGTTACACCCTTTTGTTCATTTTGTTCATTTTCTTCTTATCACAATGGTATACTATTACATGTTATTTTTGCTATTTCACTTAATATTATATTCAGGATTAATTCCATTAGTAGCTAAAATGGATTTACTCGACTTTATAATATTATCCGGTCGTATTACTTAGCTTTGTATTTAGGTAGGTCATTTAATTAGTGTCAACTGCTGGTGACCTGACCAAGCACCAGTAGGTGTTTTGAGCTGCTCGACCCCTGCTCCAACCGAGGCAAAGTGGGCTGGTAAAGCCTCACAGAGTTCAGTTCTTACCTTCCTCACCTCTCGTGAGGGAAGCTCCCTGATTCCTGGATTTAAACTTCTGGTCCCACATGAGGTTCCCTAGTGACCCTCCAGTACCTCGGACGGTATCTGACAGAAACGTCTCGGACGAAGTGTGTGTTGCTGTTTTGGAGACGCTGGTGATTGTCCCTAGCTCTGCTAGGAGTGAATTTAAGCAGTATTGGTTCAAAGAGGACGGTGAAAAAGTCATGGGAGACAGACTCGCCTCAAAATTCCTTTAAGTGTAAAATATTCCAAATCTCACTTAGTATATTATGAAAGTTGAATAAGAGTGAATTATTATTGAAGTGTTATGTCTTCTGTCTCATTTGGATTGAGTTAAGTAAAGTGTTATTATGTGAAGAGAAGGTGTTATGATACTAGAGCCGTTCAGTACTATAATCAAGATAATACTGTGTATTATCTTTTAAGTGAATTTAAGTGTAAATTTCATGAGTACTCTGTTTTATGGTGCGACCTTTTTAAAGTTAATATAAAACCCTTCTATGGTTTATTAAGAAACTTAATAAAAAACCGGAAAGAAACATTGTGATTGTTTACTACTGAACCTTGAATGATTTCATCTAGAACAGGATATTCAGTCCTGTTTCTTTGTTGCAAGAAAGTGCTAAACAGGCTTAAGTAGTGGCCCTGTATGCAACAATGATATATTCAGATAAATGTAATTTTCCACATTTAATTTACTCGTTGGTCCTTCTTGAACCGGAGGTAATTAGTGAAGTCATTAATTAGTTAATTAATTAATTATATGTGAAATGACAGAAGGAGGTGGATGTTAAGTTCACAAATTTACTTAATGTGTAGTGGATTATAATTATTACAATATTAATTTGGATAAGCCAAGTCAAGTATGACTAAAGATTATATTTATGTGTATAATATTAATTTTGCTATGCCAAATTCTGGCAAGGATTTATATTAATTTGTATAATATTAATTTGATAAGACAATTCTGGCCAAGATTTATATCAATGTATGTGTAATTGATAAGCCAAGTGTAGCTAATTATATTAATGTGTATAATATTAATTTTGCTATGCCAAATTCTGGCAAGGATTTATATTAATTTGTAAAATATTAATTTTGAGGAGCCAACTCTGGCTAAAGGTTTGTATTAACGTACATTTAAAATTATATTATAATTTTCTTATGTAATTGCTAAGCTCAAGTAGCTAGAATTTATTCGAAGGTAAGTTGTATCAGTGTTATTAATAAAGTTGAATTTAATACATTGCATCATGGCTGAAAATGAGGAAATTAATATAGAAGACAAATATATGGAATATAGAGTAAAGAAAGCATCAATACAGGGTAGAAAAGTTCATGTAACCAAGGCATATAATAAGTGCTTGGAATTAATGAATCAAGAAACTGTGAATACTGATGATTTAAAATTGTATTTAGATGCTTTAGGTAATAGATATGATTCATACAAATTATATTACAACAAATATGAAGGAGATTTATTAGTAAACTGTGTAGATGAGACTGAAGTAGATCTTATGATTAATCAGTATTATTAATTAGAGGAAAAGATTCTTGTAAAAGTCAGGCCTTGAATAAATTAAAATGTGTAAACCAGGCAGTTAATCAGTCTGCTCCAACAAATAATATGTCTTTGTCAAAACTCCCAGAATTATGTTTACCTGTATTTAATCCTGGAGAAAATTGGGAGTTATTTTGGTCAATTTTTAAAGCAGCTGTGCATGACAGGAGTGACCTAGCCTGTGTAACTAAATTATTTTACCTCAAAGGACAGGTAGGAGGAGATGCTCACATACTCATACATGCCTTTCCCAATGTAGATGACTCTTACAAGGAAGCAGTTGACTTGTTGAAGGTCACTTATGGTAATATAGAACAAAGTAGGTTGGATCTAGTGAATATCATTGTTAATTTAAAATCTCCAGATCACACAAAGGTTTACAGCAGTTTAGAGTTAAACTGGAGAGCACTCTCAAAACTTTAAGTAATAAATACAATCTGAAGGAATCAGACTGGTTATTGAGTGCCATGGTACAGAATAAATTAAGCTGTAAAACACTTGAATACCTCTCGAACAAATATCACAAGGGTTATTTTGGTCTGGAGGAAATAAGACTAGGTTTACAAGAATTAATTGTGCAGTTGCAGACCAGCCAACTAATTCATTTTAAAGATGCAACACATAATAACTCTGAAGTATCTGTCAAGTTTCACAAAGGGAAAAATTATCCCAATGGTAATAATCAAATTTCATTTCCTAAAAAGGAATCAGAAATAATGATTCTCCACAAGGTAAGAAGAATAAGTACCCTCCTAAGAGTAGCCCAGTTAATAAGAAACCAGTCAAAGAAAAGAGATTGTCTTTTCTGCATGGGTACTCATTTTTCTAAGAATTGCAATGCATACAATTCATGGAATGATAAAGTTGAAAGATTGGAGGAACTTGACAGATGTATCAGGTGTTTAGGTAATCACAATGTAAAGGGTTGTCATGCCAAATTAAATAACTGTTATCAATGTCACAAAGGAAGACACCATATAGTCATGTGTAAGGGTCTATATGACAATGTTGATAATAATGATAATGTTGACAATCCTGACACAACAGTGGCTAATGTAAAAATTGCTGCTAATGTTAATAATGATGGTTTTGCTGAAGTAGCCTTACCTGTGTTACAGGTAAAAATTGATGATAAAAGGCATAAATCAAAAAATGTTACTGCATTATTGGACCAGGGATCCCAGCATACTTTCATAAAACGTAAATGTCTTGATGGTATGAAAGTACAGATGGGAGATCCCACAACTTTAAAATTATCTGGTTTTCTCTCGGATAAAAGGGCTCAATTGTATGACACTGTTTATGTAACTGTCAGGTTGGGCAATGAGAAAAAACGTGTTAATGCAGTAATTGTAGATAGACTTCCAGAGAAAATATCTACAGTAGGGCTTATTAAAGCTACAGAAAGACTTTCACATAATGTTAATTTAGCACCTTCTGGTGTAAGTGATGATTCTGTAGGCCCAATAAATATTTTGATAGGTAGTGACTATTATGCCTCCTTTGTAAAGGGTATGGTAGAGAAATGTGGTGTCACCCTTTTGAAGACTGCAGGAGGCCATGTAATGTATGGTAGGATTCCTCGTAATAATAATTCATGACTAGAGGAAACTACAAATACCATAACTGTGTGTCTTACTCATGAAGTTGTACCCCAATATAATTCTTCCATAGAGGATGGTGTTGAGCCAGTGCATATATTGTGGGAATTAGACAGCATTGGAATAAATGTAAATGAAGAAAGTCCAGATGATTCTTTTACTCAGGATCAAAACCTGAAAGATGTAAAATTTGAATCTGGACAATACTGGGTGCGACTTCCGTGTAGACTGAACCATCCAGAATTGCCCACTAATTACAGAATGGCATATGGACAGTTAAAGGCTCAGCTCCGCGAACTGAGTAAGACACCAGAATTGTTAACTGCATATAATGATATAATTGCTGAGCAGTTAATTAATAAATTTATAGAAGAGGTACCTGCTGAGCAAGCCAAAATTTATGGTCACTATTTGCCACATCACGGAGTGAAGAAGGATTCTAAGACCACTCCTTTGAGGAATGTGTTTAATTGTAGTGCCAGGAGTAACAAAAATGTACCTAGTTTAAATCACTGTTTGATGACAGGTCCGTCGTTGACGGAAAAATTAGGAGATCTTATTAAATTTCAGGATGAAGAATTATGCCTTTACGGCTGACATAAGTAAAGCTTTCCTAAGAGTGGGTTTACAAGAGGCTGACCGGGATTGTACCCGCTTCTTATGGCCTGAGAATCCTAGTGACCCACTTAGCCCTCTGAAAACCTATCGCTTTAGGAGCGTATTATTTGGTGCTACATCCAGTCCGTTCCTACTTCAAGCGACGATAAATGCACACCTTAAATGTACGGGAAGTCCATTGAGTAAAGTAATGAGCAAACAATTTTATGTGGACAATTTTCTGGGTGTGACGTCAACTGAAGAGGAACTGTTAATGACTTATAGAGAGGCTAATAAAATAATGCAAAGTGCAAATATGCCTCTGGGGGAATGGAGTAGTAAGTCGTCCAAATTAAAGGACAAAATAAGTAAAGATTACCCTGGAGATGAAGTCCCAAAATGCAGTAATGTATTGGGATTAACTTGGGATACTGAGAGAGATTTGTTAATGTTAAAGCCAAATAATTACAGTATGCCCAATAAATTAACTAAGAGTTTTGCTTGCTGAAGTTTCCAAATGTTTTGATCCACTAGGTTTAGTGTCACCCCTTACTATAAGAGGGAAATTATTAATTCAGGAAGCATGGAAACTTAAATGCGCTTGGGATGAAATTCTACCTGAGGAATTCATTAACAGGTGGGATGAATTAATTCCAATGTTGGAGTTCCCACGCCAGGTGGCCAATCCAAATGGGAAAAATGTACTCCACATTTTTTGTGATGCTTCAAAATTGGCATATGGAGCAGTTGCTTATCTTCAATGTAATAGTGTTATTTCTCTTGTTATGTCTAAGGCTAAAGTGTCTCCAATTAAATCACGTACCTTACCTCAGTTGGAATTAACAGCCATTGATGTAGGTGTCAAATTAGCTAATTATATAAGAAATAAGTTGCATGAGATAAATGTTAGCTACACTGTAATTTGGTCTGATAATGAGGTATCCTTACAATGGATTCGTAATGGAAACAGTAAAATTGTGTATGTACAAAACAGAGTCGCTGAAATTAATCAGATGCAAGAGAAGTATAATAGTTTGGGTCAGCATATGTTAACATTTAATCATATACCTGGTGAGGAGAATCCAGCTGATTTCTTGTCTCGAGGTTTACCTTATGCTAAATTTGTAAATGCTGTATCATGGTTTAAAGGACCGAGCTGGTTGGCAAATAGAGCTAATTGGCCTGTACAAAAGGCGTATATTGCTCCTGTTGAAATTACTGTGACCACCGCTCCAATTGTTTGTCCTCCCTTAGCCATTGATATAAATAGGTATTCTTCTTTACCCAAACTAATCAATGTAACTAAGTTGGTGTTTAAATTTCTAAACAAGATGAATATTTCATTTAAGTTTTCACATCCTCTTGAATATTAGATAGAGGGTACAGGAAGAAATCTATGGAAATGAGATTAAATTGATGATGGAAAGAAAAATTGTGAAAGGTTCCATAGTAGAGAAATTGGGGCTGTATTTAGAGAACAATGTAATTAGGTGCAGAGGTAGGGTACAAAATGATGAATTGGGTGATTATGCTAAACACCCTATCTTACTGCCCAAAACTCATCATCTAACAAATTTAATTGTTCTAAATGCCCATAAAAATGTAATGCATGGTGGGGTACAAGATACCTTAAATTGTATTAAGGAAACTTTCTGGATTCCACAAGGACGGCAAAGTGTAAAAAGGGTGATTAAATCTTGTGTAATATGTTGCCATGTGGATGCCAGATCCTATATGTACCCAGGTCCTCCACCATTGTCAAATGAGCAATTTTAGTCGTTTAGCAACGAACTCCGCCTGGCCGCAGTGTGGAAAATACTGTATATATTTTCCAGAAATACAGTAGTTATATGTAAATAGATGGCCATACTGTATTTAATAAAAATTATGTTATCGAAAATGGGAAGCTGCGCCTGCACAGAGGAGACTCGCCATCTTTGAACTGGTCAACACAAACGTTAGAGAATATTGTGAAGAATTTTCGTGCTCTAGAGGTAAAATTGGGCTGATACCTCTCAAATAGGAGCCGAAAGTGTTGGATGTGCATTCCTGCATAACTTGAGATATCAGGCGACTGGACAAGATAGCTTCAGGAACCTCAGATAAGTCTGTTAATGTTTAACTCTGGCCAGTGTTATTTTCATGTATAGACAGTGAGGTTTTCTGAGTATGATACACCTTGATCTCCAGTCAAATTGGTGAGTGATATTAAGGTATATATATATATATATATATATATATATATATATATATATATATATATATATATATAATCAATTATTAATTTTAATATACAGTCCACAAATTTATATATTTACCAGCATTCCTGGTGATACATATTACATTTGTAATTAATAGGTCCAGAGCAACTTGTGGATATGACAGTGGTAGGTATCGAAGTGGGACATTTTTTGCGACCTAGGTGTCCCAAATTCCTACTTGTCAAACTGATAAATAATAATTATCTTTGTTCATTTACTGTTATGTACATAATGATACATTCAGATAAATGTAATTTTCCACATCACCAAAGTTCAAGACAGTTTCTTCTAAAACTTCTGAAAGTTTCAATAAGTTCCGTCATCATACACGACCTAAACAAAACATACCACGGGCGGGGTTAGAACCCGCGATCAGAGAGTCACAAAACTCCAGACCGACGCTCCAGTCACCTAAGTTCTCATCAAGGTTGATCTTCAGAGGCATAACTAAATTTAATATGTAAAAATTGGACTTGACAGAAGTTAGTCTCATGACGGTAAGGCGAGAGCAATTATAATAGTAATAATGATAATTGTAATAATAGTAATAATGATAATTATAATATTAACAACAACAAAAATAATAACAGTAGTAATGATAACTATAATGGTAATAAACATAATAATAATAACAATAATAAGTAAATGTATAGGATTATATTCACTAAGAAGTGTCGCTGTATAGCCCTTGTGGTTTAGCGCTTCTTTTTGATTATAATAAATAATCACTAAGAAGTGTCTCACTGTACATACACTTTATCACTGTTGTTGTGGACCGGTGGAGAACATGTTCGTACATGCAGCCTGAATCATCCAGGCTGGAACATGTTCGTACATGCAGCCTGAATCATCCAGGCTGGAACATGTTCGTACACGCAGCCTGAATCATCCAGGCTGGAACATATTCGTACATGCAGCCTGAATCATCCAGTCTGGAACATGTTCGTACACGCAGCCTGAATCATCCAGGCTGGAACATGTTCGTACATGCAGCCTGAATCATCCAGTCTGCAACATGTTCGTACACGCAGCCTGAATCATCCAGGCTGGAACATGTTCGTACATGCAGCCTGAATCATCCAGGCTGGAACATGTTCGTACATGCAGCCTGAATTTTCCAGACTGGAACATGTTCGTCCATGCAGCCTGAATCATCCAGGCTGGAACATGTTCGTACATGCAGCCTGAATCATCCAGGCTGGAACATGTTCGTGCATGCAGCCTGAATCATCAAGGCTGGAACATGTTCGTACATGCAGCCTGAATCATCCAGGCTGGAACTTGTTCGTACATGCAGCCTGAATCATCCAACCTGGAGCATGTTCGTACATGCAGCCTGAATCATCCAGACTGGAACATGTTCGTACATGCAGCCTGAATCATCCAGGCTGGAACATGTTCCTACATGCAGCCTGAATCATCCAGACTGGAACATGTTCGTACATGCAGCCTGAATCATCCAGGCTGGAACATGTTCCTACATGCAGCCTGAATCATCCAGACTGGAACATGTTCGTACATGCGGCCTGAATCATCCAGGCTGGAACATGTTCCTACATGCAGCCTGAATCATCCAGACTGGAACATGTTCGTACATGCGGCCTGATCGCTTAAGCTCTCGCTTCACACGGGGAGGGTCTGCGTTCGATTCCCAGCGCGGGTAGAAACATTGGGCGTGTTTCTTTACACTGATTGTCTATGTTCACCCATCAGTAAAATGGGTACCTGGGTGTTAGTGTACTGGTGTGGGTCGCATCCTGGGACAAGGACCTAATTTGCCGAAATGCTCTGCATAACAAGCGGCTTTCTATATAATAGTACATCACTGATGTCAGCTAGGACAGTATACCTTGTACATGTACTTGTAGTAAATAAAGATATTATTAATATTATTAATATTATTAATATTATTAATATTATTATTATTATTATTATTATTATTATTATTATTATTATTATTATTATTATTATTGTTATTATTATTATTATTATTATTATTAACATCAATGAAATAGTCAGTTGACCAAATAAAACCGATGGTCCACAGATGGTTCTAGTTTCATCCTGTTCCTTATCTATATATCTCCTAACAATAAAATGCTTTCAAATGAGCTGATGTATGTAACAGCTCTTAGCTTATTAATAAAGTTAGCAACCCTAAATCTAACCCTGTAAAATCGTGTGTAGTAAAAGAGAGAGTCTAGAGACAAGGAAGGAAGTCTGCTCATCCTCTTCCATCACTTGACTCACTCTTCCTTCCATCTTTCTTATCTTTCCCTCTCTCTCTTCCACCCCCTGCCTTCTCGTCCTCTGTCTCTCATATCTTCCCTCTTACCCCTTCTAAAACACGAATATTGATTGCAAGAAGGAATAACAAAGCAACATATCACAGCGTACAACTACAATAACAGATAACAACATGAACATCAGTAACAATAATAACATTGTCAACAGTGGAAATAATACTACAAACGGCAGTAATAGCGGTAACAGTACAAACAGTAATAACAGCATCAAGAGCAGTGTTCGTAGCATCAAGATCATTATCAAGATCATTATCAAGTGTCCTTTAAGTGGAACATTTAAGTGGTTGCCTGAACTATTTATCTCTTTTTTTTATCTTCCTAATACTTGTATATTTTATCTGGCTCGTAACTCGAGAACGCCTCGTCCAATTGGCTTAAAATTTTCAACTCTTGTGTACTATAACGACGACCAAATTCTATGACCAAAGTTATTTGTTGAACTCAATCTCAGCATCCAGGAGTGGCTGGGATAACTTTAAACGCCTCAGTGGTGGAGCTTCAAGCATTCACAAGTTGCCTCCTGATTCGACGACAATGGGGAGTAAAATTCTAATGTGTAGGAGCACATTTGACCATTTTTATACGTAAAATTGTATGAGTTTTGATTCCTGTTTAATGGTCATGGTCAAAATATATGGCAGCTTTCATTATTAGTTGACTGGTGCATCTGATGGCCAGGATGGTACCCATTCAGTTTAGTTTGTATGGTGTATCTGATGGCCAAGATGGTACCCATTCAGTTTAGTTTGTATGGTGTATCTGATGGCCAAGATGGTACCCATTCTGTGGAGAACTGGTTAGATAAGTACACTTTCCTGCATGAAACAACATATAGCAATCGGTACTTGTCTGTTAACAGCACGACGTCCAGCAACCTCTCCCTGGTCATCCCTTCGGGTGCCGTTCCAGGTCCACTGTGGCTGTGGACTAACAATTGTGTTAGATACCAAGTTTTCCCAAAGAAGCGTATATCTTAGTATTTCATTCTCATATGATATGCTTAGTGGTACTCACTTAGTTTGTGCGTAAAGCCCATATATTACGGCCTGGAATAGGACAGACCTAATCACTTTGTGTCTGCCTAAAACTGCAGTTTATGTGGTGTTACAAGTGAGATTAAGACTTACCTTGCTCATGTAACGTGAGCTTATGGCGTTGACAGCGCCATTAAGGCCGATATCGGTGACTTGACTGAAGACCCGAGTGTCTCGGTGAATGTTGCACCAATGTTTGCCACTACGTCGGGAATGTTCGTTGCAGTCATTCACAGTACCGGTTGCACTTCACCATCAGTACAATCATTTGTTCATATTTTCGTGGTATTATAATATAGCCATAATATAGTCACCTCCTACCCTCCAAAATTGACCCACTACCCACACACTGCAAACCTCGGTTTCTATAAATACATCTCACATATTACTGTCACCACTGCAGAGAAAAGTAAAGTGGAAATCAGTTATTTTTCGTGGCATACAGTGAAGTAGGATACGAGCAGGATGTCAGTACAGCATACCTGTGGGACATGTAAAAAGTCCTTGGAAGGAAATCCAGGATCGCATGCAACCTGTGCTTTTCCAAGCATCATATATCTTGTGCAAGAATAAACACTGACTCAAAAAATGACCTCAGACTAGCAAGGTGCTTCTGGTTGTGCAATAAAGATGTAGAACTTTGAGCAGGTATCCGAAAAGTACAAAGGAAAATAATAAATAATAAAAATAATCCAGAAAATAAAGGTGAACTCTTGGCCAATCTACCAAAGGTATATAAAACATGGGAAGAAGAGATAGGAGGAGTGATCCAAAAAATGTAGAATACCCATACCACAACAGAAAACTCGAAACTATATAGTCACCCACTGAAAAAACAGAAAACAAAAAAGTTAGTTAACCCCCCCCCCACATAGTGCTAACCCAGACCCATCCCCCCCCAGTCCTAGCACTACTGCCCACAGTGCTGTTGCTAACCCAGGCTCAGCCCCCAGCCCCAGTGCTGACTCAAGACTCAGCCCCCAGCCTTAGTGTCAGTCCAGACTCTGCAAGGGACTCTACCGCAGTCACCATTAAAACCTTAAAAATATCACCATCATTGCATAAGACCATAGCCCACATTACAGATGTAGTGGAAGAGTCGTCTTCTTGTGGGGAAAGTAGTTCCCTGGAAGCAGAACGGGATGGCCCTGGCTTGGATACTGAGGATTATAGTGCAGTCCTAGAAACTGCACAAATTGAGAACACACCTACCAAAAATTCTACCCAACCAAATTCGAAATTGTGCAAATTCTATGTTTGGGGTATCTGTAAGCATGGAATATCAGGAAAAACAAATGGGACATGCAACTTTGAGCATTCCAAAAAATGTCATGACCTCTTGTCTAAAGGAGTGTGTCGTTCTCCCTCCTGTAAATTCTTTCACTAAGAAATGTGCCACTCTTCGGTCCTCCAAAAACAGTGCTACAACACCAGCTGCCCTGCATACCATCTAAAAAGTGACAAGGAGGTACAAACCTAACAAGACAAACAATAGTAGTTACAACCTCACTCAGCGTGATTTTTTAGTAGCAAGAAACGAAAAAAGAAAATGGAAGGAAATAAAAATAGTCCACATTGGAGCCTTGTTGGACTGGAGGCACAACCAGTCCCCCCCCCCATCCTCAATGGCCCTCCAGAACCACAACTACTGATGCCAATAATAAAATCCCCTCAACAAACACAAAATACAACCTCGTTCATATATGCTAATATACAGGGCCTTAAGCCATCCACCAACAACAAAATACCTTTTATCAGTGGACTTCTAGAGGAGTCTAATGCAATGTTTGTAGCCTTCACAGAGACTCACACGAAAGATCACTTTGACAACGAAATGTAGATAAATGGGTACAACCTTTTTAGATGTGACACAAAGAGCAGGCAACAAGGGGGGTTTGGCCTGTATGTCAAAGAGTCGCTCATCTGCACGGAGTTGCTGAACGCCACAAATGATGTAGTTGAAGCTCTACCAATAAAGATCGAGAACCAAAACCTAGTCATCATGGTTGTATATAAGCCACCAGATGCAACCTCCCAACAGTTCAAGGAACAGTTACTAAAAATTGATTACTGTCTGGAAAACCTTCCAGTTCCATCCCCAAACATCTTACTGCTGGTGATTTCAACCAAAGGCATACAAAATGGAAGAATGTATTGAATAATGTTATAGCAGAAACAATCCCCGGAGGTAGCGCAGATGAAAGGTCACACACACATGAGCTACTAAGTCTCTGTGATAAACACACCTTAAGCCAGCAGATAGTGGAGCCATAAAACTGGAAAACACACTTGACCTTATCTTCACAAATAATGAGGATCTGGTAAGAGAAGTAACAATATCATAAACAACTAATTTCGATCACAATCTAATTGAAGTTCAGGCTTACATGCACAGGGGTCCTGATAAACAGAATGCACGTAGCTGTGAAGGTGTCTTCACCAAATGCAACTTCAACAAGAATATCAGCTGGGATCAGGAGAACCAAGTCTTAAATGATACATATTGGGAAGATATTTTAAATAACATGTAACCAAACCAGTGCCTTGAAAGGATAAACTTCCTGGCAGCTGAAGTATGTTCAAGGCATATTCCCCAAAGAAAGAAGAGAAGAAGTAAACTGAAGAGAGAAAGATGCTTCTTCTACAGAAGACGACAAAGAATCACTGAGCTCCTCAAGAATGCTAGACTATCTGATACACCGAAGGAAGTGCTGACCAGGGAAGCGGAAAGTATTGAATTTAAGTTAAAGGACTCATACAGGACCCAGGAGAGACAGAAGGAGCTAAAAGCAATTAGTGAAATTGAAAGAAATTCAAAATATTTCTTTTCATATGCCAAAAGCAAGGCAAATACCACATCTAGTATCGGGCCCTTGCTCAGACAAGATGGGACTTACACAGATGACAACAAAGAAATGAGTGAGATACTGAAATCCCAGTACGACGCTGTGTTTAACTAGCCACTAATCAGTCTAAAGATCGACAATCCAAATGATTTTTCATGAATGAGCCTCAAAACTCCATTAGTGTATGCCATATTTCCGACATTACACTAACTCTGATAGACTTTGAGAAAGCTATTAACAACATGCCCATGCACTCAGACCCAGATCCAGACTCGTGGAACTGTGCTCATTAAGAACAGCAAGAAACCTCTTTCACATGCCCTAAGTATACTATAGAGTAGAAGCTTAGACATGAGTGAAATTCCACAGTCATTAAAAACAACGGATATAGCCCCACTCCATAAAGGTGGCAGCAAAGCATTAGCTAAGAACTATAGACCAATAGCTCTAACGTCTCACATCAAAAAATCTTTGAAAGAGTGCTAACAAGTGCGATTGCAAACCACTTGGATTCCCAAATCTGCACAATCCAGGGCAACATGGGTTCAGAACAGGTCACTCCTGCCTCTCGCAACTACTGGATCACTATGATATGGTCTGGGATGCACTGGAAGAAAAACAGAATGCAGATGTAATATACAAAGACTTTGGAAAAGCCTTTGACAAGTGGAATCGTGGTGTAATAGGCACAAAATACATGCCAAAGGAATAACAGGCAAAGTGGGGAGATGGATCTTCAACTTTTTAAACCAATCTAACACAAGTAGTAGTGGTTAACAGAGAGAGATCAGAAGCTGCCATAGTGAAAAACTTTGTTCCACTAGGCACAGTACTTGCCCCCATCCTGTTCCTCATCCCCATATCATACATACAGATGTAATCCATAATACCATGTCATCCTTTGTAGACGATACTAGGATCAGCATGAGAGTGTCATATTTTGAGGACGCGGTTAACCTCCAAGAAGATATAAACCAAGTTTTCCAATGGGCAACAGAAAACAATATGATGTTCAATGAAGACAAATTCCAACTACTCTGTTATGGAAAACTGAAGGAGATAATAACTAGAACTGAGTATACTACAATAGAGCGGAAAAATAATGTGAGGGACCTGAGAGTGGTAATGTCTGAGGATCTCGCTTTCAAGGATCAAAACAGTGCCACGATCACAGCTGCAAAGAAAATGTTAGGATGGATAATGAGAACGTTATGCCAAGCCAGTGATAATCCTTTTCAAATCAATATTTCTCTCTAGGCTGGAATATTGTTGTACATTAACATCTCCGTTCAAAGTAGGTGAAATTGCAGATCTAGAGAGTGTACAGGAAACCTTTACTGAACATATAAGTTCCATCAAACACCTCAACTACTGGAAACGCTTGGAAGCACTTGACTTGTACTCGTTAAAATGCAGGCAAGAGAGATATATCATAATCTACACTTGGAAAATCCTAGAAGGAATGGTCCTGAATCTGCACACAGAAACCACTCCCAACAAGAGCAAAAGACTGGGCAGGCGGTGCAAAATACCCCAATGAAAAGTAGGGGCACCACTGGTACACTAAGAGAAAACGAGAAAACACCGCAAGTGTCCGGGGTTTAAGACTGTTCAACAGCCTCCCACCATGCATAAGGGGAATTACCAATAGGCCCCTGGCTGCCCTCAAGAGGGAGCTTGACAAATACTTAAAGTCAGTGCTGGATCAGCTGGACTGTGGTTTGTACGCTGGACTATGTGCGGCCAGCAGTAACAGCCTGGTTGATCAGGTCCTGATCCACCGGGAGGCCTGGTTGTGGACTGGGCCACAGGTGCGTTGATCCCTGGAATACCCTCCAGGAAGACAGCAGGGAGAACATGGAGACGCAATAACACTATGTGATTAGTTCTACCATGAATTTCCTGACTCATATAAGGGAACTAGTCTAACTTTCCTAGTTTCCTGAGATTTTCAGAATGAACAAGAATCAAGAATGCACTGGTTACTACTGTCCCTTTGTCTTTTAACGATAATGAAGCAATGCCCTCGTGACACACACGTCCCGTGCATTCCTTGAAGTAATCTGAAGCTCCCCGCCCTCGTCGCCCTCCTCATTGTACCCACAAAGGATATGCTGAGCTCAGCTTAATATCTCTTCCTTGCTACACACTGCAACAGTACTCAACACAAGAGGGTAGATTTCTTGTTATCTAGCTACAGACTAGAATTCATAATAGTCCCAACTAGTAGGTAAAGTGGACACAGGGTTTCCCTTAATTTCTGCTAAGGGGAAAAGAGTAATTACTCTGATTGTAGTTGCAACAAGAACTCTAGCAAGGAGAGGAAAGCATGCCTCATGACGCTATGGTACAAACATGTAGTTCTCCAGACCCTTCCGGGAGGGCTAAGTCCCTCAGAGGACTGAGGGGGGGCTGAGAGATACCCCTTTTACTGGAAAATTGTCTCCACACTTTGTTTAGTTTGTGTGGTGCATCTGATGGCCAGGATGGTACCCATTTAGCTTAGTTTGTGTGACTGGTGCATCTGATGGCCAGGATGGTACCCATTTAGCTTAGTTTGTGTGACTGGTGCATCTGATGGCCAGGATGGTACCCATTTAGCTTAGTTTGTGTGACTGGTGCATCTGATGGCCAGGATGGTACCCATTTAGCTTAGTTTGTGTGACTGGTGCATCTGATGGCCAGGATGGTACCCATTTAGCTTAGTTTGTGTGACTGGTGCATCTGATGGCCAGGATGGTACCCATTTAGCTTAGTTTGTGTGACTGGTGCATCTGATGGCCAGGATGGTACCCATTCAGTTTAGTTTGTGTGACTGGTGCATCTGATGGCCAGGATGGTACCCATTTAGCTTAGTTTGTGTGACTGGTGCATCTGATGGCCAGGATGGTACCCATTTAGCTTAGTTTGTGTGACTGGTGCATCTGATGGCCAGGATGGTACCCATTCAGTTTAGTTTGTGTGACTGGTGCATCTGATGGCCAGGATGGTACCCATTCAGTTTAGTTTGTGTGACTGGTGCATCTGATGGCCAGGATGGTACCCATTCAGTTTAGTTTGTGTGATTGGTGCATCTGATGGCCAGGATGGTACCCATTCAGTTTAGTTTGTGTGACTGGTGCATCTGATGGCCAGGATGGTACCCATTCAGTTTAGTTTGTGTGTGGGCAAATTTGTCAAGGCAATAAATATTTATTTTTAAAAGTTGGAATCACTGGAAATTTATCAAATTAGTCTATCATAAAAAACACAAAACAATTTTTTTCTTAGAGGATTATAGAGATATTTAAAACCAATGCAACTCTTACAAGAAAACTGAATGATATTCAAAACTCATGTTTTATCGTATTTTTAAAATCTGCGTTGAGTGAACCTTTACACACAGTCTGGAGTGATGACAGAGTCATCCAGTTGTTAGCTACAGTTCTACCATCCCATCTATGATTTTCGATTATAACTTCCAAACGCCTTATCCACCCAGCTTCAAATTTCAAATGATGGTCAACTACCACTAGGTGAAGGTTTGTAGAACAGTTAGCATGTGCAGGTGATCTCTGCTCAATTTTATGTAGACTATTAATGAAATTGATTTCCACAAGATTGCTTGAGAGATCCTCTCTGGATGAGGAATGACCCAGTGATTAACTTCATGTGCATTCTTATTGGCTATGGTTTCACATATATACACGGGAACATGATGATTGTGATGGTGGCAATTGTACATATATGCACATACATGCATATACATAGAATACACATGCACAAGTATGCATCTGTACACATATACATACAGAAATGGTGCATGGATACAAGCATACAGCTCCCGAGTGTGTGTGTGCTCATCTATTTGTACTCGCCTATTTGTGGTTGCAGTGGTCGATACATAGCTCTTGGACCCGCCTCTTCACTGATTGCTCCTAGGTCCTCTCTGCCCCTGCTCCATGAGCTTTATCATATCTCATCTTAAAGCTATGTATGGTTCCTGCCTCCACTACCTCACTTGCCAAACTGTTCCACTTCATGACAACTCTGTGACTAAAGAAATACTTCTTAACATCTCTTTGACTCATCTGAGTCTTCAACTTCCAATTGTGACCCCTTGTTTCTGTGTCCCATCTCTGGAACATCCTGTCTCTGTCCACCTGGTCAATTCCTCGCAGTATTGTCCACGTTGTCTATTCCGCGCCGTATTTTATATGTCGTTATCATGTCTCCCCCTTACCCTCCTTTCCTCCAGTGTCGTCAGGCCGATTTCCCTTAACCTTTCTTTATAGGACATTCCCCTTAACTCTGGAACTAACCTTGTCGCAAACCTTTGTACTTTCTCTATTTTCTTGACGTGCTTGATCAAGTGCGGGTTCCAAACAGGTGCTGCATACTCCAGTATGGGCCTGACGTACACGGTGCACAGTGTCTTGAACGATTCCTTACTAAGGTATCGGAACGCTGTTCTCAGGTTTGCCAGGCGCCCGTATGCTGCAGCAGTTATCTGGTTGATGTGTGCTGCCGGAGACGTGCTCGGTGTTATACTCAACCTAAGATCTTTCTCCTTGAGCGAGGTTTGCAGTCTTTGGCCACCTAGCCTATACTCCGTCTGTGGTCTGCTGTGCCCTTCCCCGATCTTCATGACTTTGCATTTGGCGGGGTTAAATTCGAGAAGCCAGTTGCTGGACCAGGTGTCCAGCCTGTCCAGGTCTCTTTGTAGTCCTTCCTGGTCCTCATCTGATTTAATTCTCCTCATTAACTTCACATCATCTGCAAACAGGGACACCTCTGAAGCTAACCCTTCCATCATGTCATTCACATATACCAAAAATAGCACTGGTCCTAGGACCGACCCCTGTGGGACCCTGCTCGTCACAGGTGCCCACTGTGATACCTCATCACGTACCATGACTCGTTGTTGCCTCCCTGTCAGGTATTCTCTGATCCACTGAAGTGCCCTTCCTGTTATATGCGCCTGATCTTCTAGCTTCTCCACTAATCTCTTGTGAGGAACTGTGTCAAAGGCCTTCTTGCAGTCCAAGAAGATGCAATCAACCCACCCCTCTCTCTCGTGTCTTACTTCTGTTACTTTATCATAAAACTCCAGAAAGTTTGTGACTCAGGATTTGCCTTCCATGAATCCGTGCTGGTTGGCGTTTATACTCTTGTTCCGTTCCAGGTGCTCCACCACTCTCCTCCTGATAATCTTCTCCATAACTTTGCATGCCTCTTCTCTGTCTCCTATTTTATAAATGGGAACTGCATTTGCCGTCTTCCATACCTCAGGTAGTTGCCCAGTTTCAAGGGATGTGTTGAAAATTATGGTAAGTGGCAAACACAGCATATCTGCAACACTTGTTGGTATATTCCTTGCTGGTGTTCCTTTCTGTTCTGACCTCCCCCAGAGGCCTTCCTGTCTCCGATGTAAATACTTCCTTAAATCTCATGATGAGCTCCTCATATACTTCTTGATCGTTTCTTGTGAGTTCCCCACCTTCTTTCCTTAGCCTGATCACCTGGTCTTTGACTGTTGTCTTCCTCCTAATGTGACTATACAGCAGTTTTGGGTCACACTTGACTTTCGATGCTATGTTGTTTTCGTACTGTCGCTGGGCCTCCCTCCTTATCCGTGCGTACTCGTTTATGGCACTTCGACTAATCTCCTTATTTTCCTGGGTCCTTTGCCTCCTGTATTTTTTCCATTCTCTGGTGTACTTAGTTTTTGCCTCCCTACACCTTCGGGTAAACCAATGATTCGCTTTGGTCTTCCCATTATTTCTATTGCCCTTGGGAACAAACCTTTCCTCTGCCTCCTTGCATTTTGTTGTTACATATTCTATCATCTCGTTTACTGACTTTCCTACCAGTTCTCTGTCCTATGGAACCTCTTGCAGAAAGTTCCTCATACCTCTGTAGTCCCCCCTTTTATAGTTTAGCTTTACCCATTCAATTCCTGCTACCCTCCCCACTTGTAACTCTACTATATAATCAAAACTCAGAACCACGTGATCGCTAGCTCCGAGGGGCCTCTCGTAAGTGATGTCCTCAATGTCTGAACTGCTCAGGGTGAGCACAAGATCCAGTCTTGCTGGCTCATCCTCCCCTCTCTCTCTGGTAGTGTCCCTGACATGTTGATGCATGAGGTTTTCAAGTACCACATCCATCATCTTGGCTCTCCATGTTTCGGGACCCACATGTGGCTCCAGGTTTTCCCAGTCGATCTCCCTGTGGTTGAAATCGCCCATTACCAGTAACTTTGCTCTGCTCGAGTGAGCCCTTCTTGCCACCTCAGCCAGTGTGTCCACCATCGCTCTGTTGTTTTCTTCGTACTCCTCTCTTGGCCTCCTGCAGTTCTGTGGTGGGTTATACATCACTCCAATGACTACTTTATGTTCTCCGGACTGAATTGTACCTACTATGTAGTCTCTTTCTCCAATCACGTCCATGCCTTCCATTTCCTCAAATCCCCATCGGTTTTTTATGAGCAGTGTGTGTGTGTGTACTCACCTATTTGTGGTTGCAGGGGTCGAGTCTTAGCTCCTGGCCCGTGTGTGTGTGTGTATGTGTGTGTGTGTGTCTATTGCGTGTACACTGTACACATTAACATGTATATATGTACTTATACATGCATGTATATATGTACTTATACATGCATGTACATATGCCGAAGTATACATCTTAGTGTAACAATATTATGTTCACCTGATGTTACAGTGGAACACACGAACAGGTTGTCCACTGAAGTAGCTAGTGTTAAAACAGTAGTCGTTCATAAACATGTTTGACGACCACTTTGAAAATGCTGAATTGGCCTGGACCAGTTGTTACCATCCAAATGTACTCTCATGTACTCTAGTGTAATCCTATGTTCTCTCATGCACTCTCACTAACTCCTATGTTCTTTCATCTCCTTCGAGGTGGATCTTTTCTATGGCAAATGGGTTTTTGAAAATTGGACGAAAATTGCACCTCTTTTTCCATGCTTCGGATCAAATCTCAGTGCACTTCAACTCTTCCCTACTTCTTTTGGCCTCATTAGTGAGGAGGTTTTTTGCCCCCTGTGTAACTCTCAGCTTCCACAGAGCTAGAAAGAGAAGGAGTTCACTATCAGTCCTGTGGTAAGGCAGCTTCAGTTGGTAGTGATGCTATTGTTACTTTAGCTGGTGTTAATTAGATAGTCTCAGTGCGTGCCAGGTGGTTCTCCAGTAAGACAGCGGGCGACCATCTAGCTCGACCTTTGAGGTTGCCCACAGATACGCCGGGGTTATTTGTTCCTCTTCCTGTTTCCCTAAATTTCTGGCAGATCTTCAAGGTGAGAGTTGGTTCATGCTCCTCGCTGGACGAGAGGGATCCCACGGGGCAGCATTTTGAGTATCACGTGTTTTGTTACAGCCCTCGATAGTACAGTCAGTATTTTCCATGACTGTGTCAAGGCCTAGTATGTGGACGGTTCTGTAAGGTGTTTCAATGATGTCTACTCCTGAGGTGGTCTGTTACCGTCTTCAGTTGGCAGTGGATAGCATCTTGGGATGAGCTGCTTCTAACAGCTACTAGTTTTCCACTCAAAAGACGGTGGCTGTTCGTCTTACAGTGATCCCAGTATCAACAGCCTGCTTCCTGTGTATTGCGCCATGGTTTAATCCTTCTCCATGAGCAGCAGTGACATTTTTGGGGTGATCTTTGAATGTCGCTTGAGTTGAGTTTCTCATATAAAGAAGCTCAAAGTGTTTTCTTAAGGTACTCTCCCATACCTGGGGACGGATCAGTGGTCAATGATTGCGGCCCTGTGTTGTTCCAGGCTGGAATATGTCTGCGATATATATATCCTTAGCCATCTTCCTGCTGTGCTTGTTGAACCTTCACCTGGGATCCGACTGTACAGATACATTCCACGAAGAGCGTCTCTGTGGAACCTGGTGAGCTTCTCTTGGATCTCTGAGCTACCTGTTTCGGGTTTAGTATGTTCCTACCAATCCGGTCTTTGCTACGGTCTTGATCTGTATGAAGGGAAAAAGACTTCCTATGCCGTTTGGTGTGTGTGCAGTGAGAGGCTGACTTCTCTCCCTGCTCTGTGTACGCACTGAATGACGAACAATAGGTGTCAAGCACTATAATAACCTTGACTAATTTCTTAGAAAACTTGTCAGGTGTTCTTGAAGCCAAGTTGACAATGTTGTCCCGCTAAGATTGTGAGATCCATCGAACAGAAAAATGATTTTGGTTCATGCTTCGAGGATAAGGGTATTTATTTACTGATGGATCAAAGAGTGAGGGTCGTATTAATATTTACTCTGATTTCCAGTCAGACTTCTACTGTTCACAGCTACTAAGAGAGTCTTTTGTGTTGACTACGGAGCTCCAAACAATTCTTGCTATTCTTGCCTTAGCTGCTGGCTTAGTTCTCAGTTCACTGTGTACACAGTTTGCTAGTGTGCGTGATCTGCCCTGGCGTAGGTATCTGCTCCTCCTTCAACAAGACTCGTCACTTGGAGATGAATCTTTGTCGAATAAAGATCAGGCACAAGCATCTCGCACATGGCTCTTTTCTGCAAGTGCTCCTGTTTCCTCTTTGTAGCTTGTGTACCACTGATTCTGGAACACATTTTAAGTTTGCCCTTGAGTTACGTATTTTCCCCTTCATCATATTTTTTTAAAATTACCGAGATACCTGTAGGGATCTCGGAAATCTTTCAGGGAAGTCTTTTAACATTAGCAATTTTTTTTTGTTACAATTTGTATTATCATTTTATTTATGTTCGTGTTTTTTTTCGTTTAGATTTATCCTTTTTTGTGTATGTTTGATGGTTATCATTGAGTTTTTATTGAGTGAGTGACTTTCAATGTGCTGTGTTAACATCACAACTACTGCTGGGGATCCAGGAGTGGTAACAGCAAGTAGACAACTCCTGCTACTCAGTCTGATTCGTCCACCACCATTACTGGCTGAAAGACTTGTACAATTAGTCCTGTCTAATTTTGATTTTGCTAAGCCTTTTACATCCAATGCTGGAGGTGCCATCCAGATACCACCAGGTAGTGGACGTGGTACCTTTCTGGGCATAACAGCACCATCTGTCACAGCGGAGGTGATGGCGCTTCACGGCGAGTATGTGGTTTCCTTTTCGATAATTCTCGGTAATACCCCATCTTTTCATTTTTCGCTTTACGGTAACTGAGAAAGGGACTTAATAATAATCTTTATTTCTACAAGTACAAGGTATTTAGGTCTAGCTGATATCAATATTATACTACTATATGGAAAGCCCCTTGTTATAAGAACATAAGAACGAAGGAACACTGCAGCAGGCCTACTGGCCCATGCGAGGCAGGTCCAAGTCTCCTACCGGCTTAAGCCAATGCACCCAACCTAGTCAGGTCAGGTCACATTGACTTAAGAGAGGAACACGGCAACCGACCTGGTAGCACAAGCTATCAGGTCCAACTCACACCCACCCACATCCACTCATGTATTTATCCAACCTACCCTTAAAGCTACACAACGTTCTGGCCTCTATAACTGTACTTGGGAGTTTGTTCCACTCATCCACAACTCTATTACCAAACCAGTACTTTCCTATATCCTTCCTGAATCTGAATTTTTCCAACTTAAAACCATTGCTGCGAGTCCTGTTTAGGCTAGATATTTTCAGCACACTATTTACATCCCCTTTATTTATTCCTGTCTTCCATTTATACACCTCAATCATATCCCCCCTAATTCTACGTCTTTCTAGAGAGTGCAGATTCAGGGCCCTTAGTCTATCCTCATAGGGAAGGTTTCTGATGTTAGGTAAGACACATATGCAACAGTTAGACAACTTTATTCCGAAACGTTTCGCCTACACAGTAGGCTTCTTCAGTCGAATACAGAAAGTAGGCAGGAACAGTAGAGATGTGAAGACGATGTAATCAGTCCATCACCCTTAAAGTCGTAGAATTTGAGGTTGTCAGTCCCTCGGCCTGGAGAAGTTCAGTTCCATAGTCAGTTCAGTTCCTGACTATGGAACTGAACTTCTCCAGGCCGAGGGACTGACAACCTCAAATTCTACGACTTTAAGGGTGATGGACTGATTACATCGTCTTCACATCTCTACTGTTCCTGCCTACTTTCTGTATTCGACTGAAGAAGCCTACTGTGTAGGCGAAACGTTTCGGAATAAAGTTGTCTAACTGTTGCATATGTGTCTTACCTAACAACCTGTCGGTATTGTATACCATTTTGATGTTCAAGGTTTCTGATACATGGGATCAACTTTGTCATCCTCCTTTGTACGTTTTCCAGAGCATTTATATCCATCCTGTAATACGGTGACCAAAACTGTGCAGCATAATCTAAATGAGGCCTAACCAAGGATGTATAGAGTTGAAGAACAACCTGAGGACTTCTATTATTTATGCTTCTTGATATGAAGCCAAGAATTCTATTAGCTTTATTGCGAACACTTATGTACTGTTGTCTTGGTTTCAGATTACTACTAACCAGAACTCCTAAATCTTTTTCGCAATCCGTAATATTAAGATCTACATTATTTAGTTTATATGTGGCATGGTTATTGTCCTGTCCAACATTTAGAACTTTGCATTTGTCTATATTAAACTGCATCTGCCACTTCTCCGACCACTGCATCAGTCTATTCAAATCTTCCTGGAGTGCTCTAATGTCCTCGTCAGAATGAATTCGACGGCCTATTTTGGTGTCATCGGCAAACTTGCTGATGTCGCTCTTTATGCCCACATCTATGTCGTTTATGTAGATTGTGAACAGCAGGGGGCCCAACACTGACCCCTGTGGAACACCGCTCGTGACGCTTCCCCACTCTGATTTCTCCCCATTTATGCAAACTGTCTGCTGCCTATTTGTCAACCATGCCTCTATCCAGGAAAAAATTTCTCCTCCTATTCCATGTGCCTTAATTTTCCTCAATAGTCTCTGATGTGGGACCCTGTCAAAAGCCTTACTGAAGTCCATATACACAATATCATATTCATTACCATGATCTACCTCCTCAAATACCTTAGTGAAAAAAGTTAATAAATTCCTAAGGCAGGAACGCCCCTTTGTAAAACCATGCTGAGATTCGTTGATTAATTTATGCTTTTCAAGGTGGCTACGAACTGCCTCGGCAATTATTGATTCCATAAATTTTCCCACTATGGAGGTTAAGCTTATTGGTCTATAGTTCGAAGCTAAGGACCTGTCACCTGCTTTGAAAATAGGTATCACATTTGCCATTTTCCACTTATCTGGCACCATGCCAGTTTGTAGTGATATGTTGAAAAGATTAGCCAAAGGTTTGCTAAGCTCCTCTTTACATTCCTTTAGAACCCTTGCATACAGTTCATCAGGGCCTGGGGATTTGTTAGGTTTTAATTTATCTATTTGCCTAAGGACCATGTCACTTGTGACCCTAATCGTGCACAGTTTATTATCGTCCTGTTCTACATAATTTATCATTTCTGGAATATCGCTGGTATCCTCCTGTGTAAAAACTGAGAGGAAGTATGTGTTAAAAATTCTACACATTTCCTTATCACTGTCAGTGAGCTGACCCGAGGAACTTTTGAGTGGGCCTATCGTGTCCCTGATCTTACTTCTGTATACCTGAAAGAATACTTTTGGGTTAGTGTTCGATTCTCTTGCAACTTTAACCTCATAATCTCTTTTTGCTTTTCTAATTCCCTTTTTTATTTCTCTCTTTAACTGAATATATCGATTTCTTAATTGCCCCTCTTCTCTTTTGATTTGCCTATATATGCCTCTCTTTTGACCAATCAGATATTTTAATCTATTGTTCATCCATTTAGGATCATTTTTGTTTGATCCGATTTCCCTATTTGGAACATAACTTGACTAAGCAGCTAGAACTATGCCCTGGAAAGCGTCATATCGGCAACCATCACCACCTACCTGACCCTTAGCCAGGTCATTCCAGTTCAGCCCACCTAAGTAATTTTTCAGTCCTATGAAATCAGCCAAGCGAAAGTCAGGGACAGAGACTTGATTGCCATTATTAGGGGAATTCCATGATATATTGAAACTGAGTGATTCGTGATCACTTTCCCCAAGCTCATCATTAACCTCAAGATTATTAATTAGTGTTTCCCTACTGGCAAGAACCAAGTCAAGGAGGTTATTTCCCCTAGTTGGCTCTGTCACAAACTGTTTTAAAAAACAATCCTGGATCGTATCAAGAAAGTCACCTGACTCTAAATTTCCTGTCAAATTGCTCCAATCAATCTGTCTATAGTTGAAATCTCCCATTAGCACAACATTTTCGTATGTAGATGCCTTACGAATTTCGTCCCATAGAAGTTTACTGCACTCCCTATCAAGATTTGGGGCCCTGTAAATCACACCCAAAATTAGTTTTTCTCGGCCCTCGAGAAGCTGTAACCAAACAGAGTCAGTGGCCGACGCTTCTAATTTTATATCTTGTCTAACACAACAATTTAAATTGTCTCTGACATACATCGCTACTCCACCACCCTTCCTGTTGACCCTGTCAGTGTGGAATAATTTATAGCCTTGTATGTGACATTCAGAGGGCATCTCTCTATCTTTCAGATTGAGCCAGGTCTCTGTTATAGCAATAATATCTATGTTTCCTGCACTTGCAATTATTCTTAGCTCATCTATCTTATTTCTTACACTCCTGCTATTAGTATAGTAAACCTTAAGGGAGCTAGTCCCTTGCTGCCCTCTGCTGTCCCCCTTTGTTTGCTGACCTGATCTATTGTCTATATCTATAACTTCATGCTGAATGCCTTTTATACATTTACTGTTTCCAACCCTAGTGTTGCAACCTGCTTGTTTCCCACACACACCCATACCTCTATCTTCTATCAGTTTAAAATCATAGGTATTTCACCAATGGCCTTCTCAATTGAGTTTGCAAGTGCTACCACCCCAGCCCCAGAGAGATGTACCCCATCCCTTGCATACATATCATGTTTGCCACAAAAGTCGTTCCAGTTGTCAATGAATGGGATTGCAAGTTCTTTGCAATATCCATCTAGCCAGCAATTTACACCAATTGCCCTAGACAACCATTCATTTCCTACTCCCCTTCTAGGCAAGATGCTACATATGATTGGGACCCCTCCCTTAGACTTAATGAAATCTATAGCTGACCTGTACTTATCTAGCAGCTCTTCTCTCATACCCTTCCCAATATCATTTCCACCAGCACTGAGACAGATAATGGGCTTGTTCCCATTACCTGACATGATATTATCCAGCCTGTTAACTATGTCCTCAACACCAGCTCCAGGGAAGCACACTCTATCTCTCATCTTATTCCTATTACAAATAACACGGTCAATATATCTTACCTGAGAGTCACCAACCACAAGAATGCGCTTACCTCTGTTAGCAGGGGCAGTAGTACCCTTACCTTCACTGGCCACTGAAGTACATTCATCCTGAAGAACAGAGAAGCGATTTCCTACCTTCAGATCTTCACTCTTAACTTTCCTTATTCTGATTCTCCTCCCATTACTGGTTACCACTCGCCACTTGTAGCAGGTGCTGGGCTGCACCTCACTGCTGGTAGCCTTTGCTACCTCCCCACCTACAGCCTCCTCACAGCGAGAGACAGACTGCACCTCACTACTAGAAGCCTCATTCCCCACAACTCCAGCCACCTCACACTCTCTCCCAGACCCATTAAGGTGGACCTTCAGTCTCCTAATCTCCTCCTGGAGAAGCAAGACCTCCTCCTTCAACTCTCCAACTTCAATTTTTAAAACACTGCAGAAGCAAGCCATGCTTTGTAACCGTCCACGCTAATCCCCAAAGCAGCTCAGGGTCTGTTATGCACAGCATTTCGGGCAAATTAGGTCAATTTTGTTCCCATGATGTGACCCACACTTTTCCACTAATGCCCAGGTACCTATTTTACCGATGGGTGGACATGGACAGCAGGTGTCTTATGTAAACACTCCATAATAGTTCCACCAGTACTGGGGATTGACCCCAGGACCTCATTGTATGAGCTGAGTTCACTAGTAATCGAGCTACAATCATGGACCCTCAGAACTAGACTCTCCGGCAATCGCCTCGTTAGCCGAACTCAGTACCGCGTTTTACCTGTCCTTACTACAGTAGTACTCCTGACCCCCACATTACCTTGACTATAAAACCGGCTTTAGCCACGACACAACGACGATTCACGAATCGTTCATGCTAACATGGCATGCATTCACATGGCACGCATACACACACACACACACACACACACACACACACAGGAGCTGTGACTCGACCCCTGCAACCACAAATAGGTGAGTACACACACACACACACACACACACACACACACACACACACACACACACACACACACACACACAGCGACAGTATGAAAATGACATAGCATCGAGAATCAAGACTGACCCGAAACTGTTGTATAGCCACATCAGGAGGAAGACAACAGTCAAAGACCAGGTGATCAGATTAAGGACAGAAGGTGGAGAACTCACAAGAAATGATCAGGAGGTATGTGAGGAGCTGAACAAGAGATTTAAGGAAGTTTTTACAGTAGAGACAGGAAGGGCTGTGAGAAGACAGCACAGAAGGGAACATCAAGAGGGAATATACCAACAAGTGTTGGATGACATACGAACAACTGAGGAGGAGGTGAAGAAGCTCTTAAGTGACCTTGACACCTCGAAATCGATGGGACCGGACATCTCCCCATGGGTCCTTAGAGAAGGAGCAGAGATGCTGTGCGTGCCTCTAACCACAATCTTCAACACATCCCTTGAAACTGGGCAACTACCTGAGAAATGGAAGACAGCTAATGTAGTCCCCATATTTAAGAAAGGAAACAGAAACGAGGCACTAAACTACAGACCTGTGTCTCTGACATGTATTGTGTGCAAAGTCATGGAGAAGATTATCAGGAGGAGAGTGGTCGAACACCTGGAAAGGAACAAGATTATAAATGAAAACCAACATGGGTTCATGGAAGGCTAATCTTGTATCACAAACCTCCTGGAGTTTTATGACAAGGTAACAGAAGTAAGACACGAGAGAGAGGGGTGGGTAGATTGCGTTTTCCTAGACTGCAGGAAGGCCTTTGACACAGTTCCCCACAAGAGATTAGTGCAGAAGCTGGAGGATCAGGCGCATGTGAAAAGGAGGGCACCGCAATGGATGAGGGAATACCTGACAGGGAGGCAGCAACGAGTCATGGTACGTGAAGAGGTATCACAGTGGGCGCCTGTTACGAGCGGGGTCCCACAGGGGTCAGTTCTAGGACCAGTGCTATTTTTGATATATGTGAACGACATGATGGAAGGAATAGACTCTGAAGTGTCCCTGTTCACAGATGACGTGAAGTTGATGAGAAGAATTAAATCGGACGAGGATGAGGCAGGACTGCAAAGAGACCTGGACAGGCTGGACATGTGGTCCAGTAACTTGCTTCTCGAATTCAATCCAGCCAAATGCAAAGTCATGAAGATTGGGGAGGGACAAAGAAGACCGCAGACAGAGTATAGGCTAGGTGGACAAAGACTACAGACCTCACTCAGGGAGAAAGACCTTGGGGTGACCATAACACCGAGCACATCACCGGAGGCACACATCAACCAAATAACTGCTGCAGCACACGGGCGCCTGGCAAACCTGAGAATAGCGTTCCGATACCTTAATAAGGAATCGTTCAAGACACTGTACACTGTGTATGTTAGGCCCATACTGGAGTATGCAACACAAGTCTGGAACCCACACCTGGTCAAGCACGTCAAGAAGTTAGAGAAAGTACAAAGGTTTGCAACAAGGCTAATCCCAGAGCTCAAGGGAATGTCGTACGAGGAAAGGTTAAGGGAAATCGGAATGACGACACTGGAGGACAGAAGGGTCAGGGGAGACATGATAACGACATACAAGATACTGCGGGGAATAGACAAGGTGGACAGAGATAGGATGTTCCAGAGAGGGGACACAGGGACAAGGGGTCACAACTGGAAGCTGAAGACTCAGACTAGTCACAGGGACGTTAGGAAGTATTTCTTCAGTCATAGAGTTGTCAGCAAGTGGAATAGCCTAGCAAGTGAAGTAGTGGAGGCAGGAACCATACATAGTTTTAAGAAGAGGTATGACATAGCTCAGGAAGCAGAGAGAGAGAGGACCCAGTAGCGATCAGTGAAGAGGCGGGGCCAGGAGCTGGATCTCGACCCCTGCAACCACAATTAGGTGAGTACAATTAGGTGAGTACACACACACACACACACACACACACACACACACATACCTAGCCAAGCACGTAAAGAAACTAGAGAAAGTGCAAAGGTTTGCAACAAGACTAGTCCCAGAGCTAAGAGGTATGTCCTACGAGGAGAGGTTAAGGGAAATCAACCTGATGACACTGGAGGACAGGAGAGATAGGGGGGACATGATAACGACATACAAAATACTGAGAGGAATTGACAAGGTGGACAAAGACAGGATGTTCCAGAGATGGAACACAGTAACAAGGGGACACAGTTGGAAGTTGAAGACACAGATGAATCACAGGGATGTTAGGAAGTATTTCTTCAGCCACAGAGTAGTCAGGAAGTGGAATAGTTTGGGAAGCGATGTAGTGGAGACAGGATCCATACATAGCTTTAAGCAGAGGTATGATAAAGCTCACGGTTCAGGGAGAGTGACCTAGTAGCGGCCAGTGAAGAGGCGGGGCCAGGAGCTTGGGCTCGACCCCTGCAACCTCAACTAGGTGAGTACAACTAGGTGAGTACACACACACACACACACACACACACACACACACACACACACACACACACACACACACACACACACACACACACACACACACACACACACACACATACACACACTAAGACTTGAAGCCCTATTCCATTAATGAAAATCTTCCAAACACCGCATGGTGTGGAAAGTCTCCGGAGAGTGTTCACACCATGACAGAACCCTGGAGAGTGTTCACACCATGACAGAACCCTGGAGAGTGTTCACACCATGACAGAACCCTGGAGAGTGTTCACACCATGACAGAACCCTGGAGAGTGTTCACACCATGACAGAACCCTGGAGAGTGTTCACACCATGACAGAACCCTGGAGAGTGTTCACACAATGACAGAACCCTGGAGAGTGTTCACACCATGACAGAACCCTGGAGAGTGTTCACACCATGACAGAACCCTGGAGAGTGTTCACACCATGACAGAACCCTGGAGAGTGTTCACACCATGACAGAACCCTGGAGAGTGTTCACACCATGACAGAACCCTGGAGAGTGTTCACACCATGACAGAACCCTGGAGAGTGTTCACACCATGACAGAACCCTGGAGAGTGTTCACACCATGACAGAACCCTGGAGAGTGTTCACACCATGACAGAACCCTGGAGAGTGTTCACACCATGACAGAACCCTGGAGAGTGTTCACACCATGACAGAACCCTGGAAAGTGTTCACACCATGACAGAACCCTGGAGAGTGTTCACACCATGACAGAACCCTGGAGAGTGTTCACACCATGACAGAACCCTGGAGAGTGTTCACACCATGACAGAACCCTGGAGAGTGTTCACACCATGACAGAACCCTGGAGAGTGTTCACACCATGACAGAACCCTGGAGAGTGTTCACACCATGACAGAACCCTGGAGAGTGTTCACACCATGACAGAACCCTGGAGAGTGTTCACACCATGACAGAACCCTGGAGAGTGTTCACACCATGACAGAACCCTGGAGAGTGTTCACACCATGACAGAGCCCTGGAGAGTGTTCACACCATGACAGAACCCTGGAGAGTGTTCACACCATGACAGAACCCTGGAGAGTGTTCACACCATGACAGAACCCTGGAGAGTGTTCACACCATGACAGAACCCTGGAGACTGTTCACACCATGACAGAACCCTGGAGAGTGTTCACACCATGACAGAACCCTGGAGAGTGTTCACACCATGACAGAACCCTGGAGAGTGTTCACACCATGACAGAACCCTGGAGAGTGTTCACACCATGACAGAACCCTGGAGAGTGTTCACACCATGACAGAACCCTGGAGAGTGTTCACACAATGACAGAACCCTGGAGAGTGTTCACACTATGACAGAACCCTGGAGAGTGTTCACACCATAACAGAACCCTGGAGAGTATTCACACCATAACAGAACCCTGGAGAGTGTTCACACCATGACAGAACCCTGGAAAGTGTTCACACCATGACAGAACCCTGGAGAGTGCTCACACCATGACAACCCTGGAAAGTGTTTACACCATGACAGAACCCTGGAAAGTGTTCACACCATGACAGAACCCTGGAAAGTGTTCACACCATGACAACCCTGGAAAGTGTTCACACCATGACAGAACCCTGGAGAGTGTTCACACCATAACAGAACCCTGGAGAGTGTTCACACCATGACAGAACCCTGGAAAGTGTTCACACCATGACAGAACCCTGGAGAGTGTTCACACCATGACAGAACCCTGGAGAGTGTTCACACCATGACAGAACCCTGGAGAGTGTTCACACCATGACAGAACCCTGGAGAGTGTTCACACCATGACAGAACCCTGGAGAGTGTTCACACCATAACAGAACCCTGGAGAGTGTTCACACCATGACAGAACCCTGGAAAGTGTTCACACCATGACAGAACCCTGGAGAGTGTTCACACCATGACAGAACCCTGGAGAGTGTTCACACCATGACAGAACCCTGGAGAGTGTTCACACCATGACAGAACCCTGGAGAGTGTTCACACCATGACAGAACCCTGGAGAGTGTTCACACCATGACAGAACCCTGGAGGGTGTTTACACCATGACAGAACCCTGGAGTGTTCACACCATGACAGAACCCTGGAGAGTGTTCACACCATGACAGAACCCTGGAGAGTGTTCACACCATAACAGAACCCTGGAGAGTGTTCACACCATGACAGAACCCTGGAGAGTGTTCACACCATGACAGAACCCTGGAGAGTGTTCACACCATGACAGAACCCTGGAGAGTGTTCACACCATGACAGAACCCTGGAGAGTGTTCACACCATGACAGAACCCTGGAGAGTGTTCACACCATGACAGAACCCTGGAGAGTGTTCACACCATGACAGAACCCTGGAGAGTGTTCGCACCATGACAGAACCCTGGAGAGTGTTCACACCATGACAGAACCCTGGAGAGTGTTCACACCATGACAGAACCCTGGAGAGTGTTCACACCATGACAGAACCCTGGAGAGTGTTCACACCATGACAGAACCCTGGAGAGTGTTCACACCATGACAGGACCCTGGAGAGTGTTCACACCATGACAGAACCCTGGAGAGTGTTCACACCATGACAGGACCCTGGAGAGTGTTCACACCATGACAGAACCCTGGAGAGTGTTCACACCATGACAGAACCCTGGAGAGTGTTCACACCATGACAGAACCCTGGAGAGTGTTCACATATTCTACTTCAGTTCCTGCCGAGGAAGTTCTGCCATCCATCACTGAGTTCAACAGGTACACTTCACAAACTGTGCTTAAGATACAAAAACAATTAGAATTACATCACCTTCATTTTTCCAGTCAAAATCTATGTCCGCCCTGCTCGTGGACTGTGACACTGTCCCCCCTGCTCGTGGACTGTGACACTGTCCGCCCTGCTCGTGGACTGTGACACTGTCCGCCCTGCTCGTGGACTGTGACACTGTCCCCCCTGCTCGTGGACTGTGACACTGTCCGCCCTGCTCGTGGACTGTGACACTGTCCGCCCTGCTCGTGGACTGTGACACTGCCCGCCCTACTCGTGGACTGTGACGCTTTCCGCCCTGCTCGTAGACTGTGACACTGTCCGCCCTGCTCGTGGACTGTGACACTGCCCGCCCTACTCGTGGACTGTGACGCTTTCCGCCCTGCTCGTAGACTGTGACACTGTCCGCCCTGCTCGTGGACTGTGACACTGTCCGCCCTGCTCGTGGACTGTGACACTGTCCGCCCTACTCGTGGACTGTGACGCTTTCCGCCCTGCTCGTAGACTGTGACACTGTCCGCCCTGCTCGTGGACTGTGACACTGTCCGCCCTGCTCGTGGACTGTGACGCTTTCCGCCCTGCTCGTAGACTGTGACACTGTCCGCCCTGCTCGTGGACTGTGACACTGTCCGCCCTGCTCGTGGACTGTGACACTGTCCGCCCTGCTCGTGGACTGTGACACTGTCCGCCCTGCTCGTGGACTGTGCTCGTGGACTGTGACACTGTCCGCCCTGCTCGTGGACTGTGACACTGTCCGCCCTGCTCGTGGACTGTGACACTGTCCGCCCTGCTCGTGGACTGTGACACTGTCCGCCCTGCTCGTGGACTGTGACACTGTCCGCCCTGCTCGTGGACTGTGACACTGTCCGCCCTGCTCGTGGACTGTGACACTGTCCGCCCTGCTCGTGGACTGTGACACTGCCCGCCCTACTCGTGGGCTGTGACACTGTCCGCCCTGCTCGTGGACTGTGACACTGTCCGCCCTGCTCGTGGACTGTGACACTGTCCGCCCTGCTCGTGGACTGTGACACTGTCCGCCCTGCTCGTGGACTGTGACACTGTCCGCCCTGCTCGTGGACTGTGACACTGTCCGCCCTGCTCGTGGACTGTGACACTGTCCGCCCTGCTCGTGGACTGTGATACTAACATAACTAAACTGAAGGTAGTTTGCCATATACTTGGTCTCCCCCTCAGCAGACATAGTACTTGGTCTCCCCCTCACCAGACACAGCAGGTCAGCGCTTGCCTGTAAGGAAGCTCAAACCAAAATCACAAAAATGTCACAGATGTTGGTTTTGTGAAATGTGTTGAAATGTGTTGTTTAAAAGAGAGGTTATTTGGTATGACCAAACTGATGCCCAACTGCTCGTACAGGGAAGAATACCTCGCCTCTACCTCAGAGTCGCTTTACACTCCATCTGCTCTTACTCCTGTGTCCACCTCGTACACAATTATCAAAGTTTATGTTTTCTCCTCTTCAGCATCTGTAACCTTCACTGTACCTTCACTGTATCTTCACTGTAACCTTCACTGTACCTTCACTGTACCCTTCACTGTACCTTCACTGTACCTTCACTGTAACCTTCACTATACCCCTCACTGTACCTTCACTGTAACCTTCACTGTACCTTCACTGTACCTTCACTGTAACCTTCACTGTACCTTCACTGTACCTTCACTGTAACCTTCACTGTACCTTCACTGTACCTTCACTGTAACCTTCACTGTACCTTCACTGTACCTTCACTGTAACCTTCACTGTACCTTCACTGTACCCTCACTGTAACCTTCACTGTACCTTCACTGTAACCTTCACTGTACCTTCACTGTACCCTCACTGTAACCTTCACTGTGACTTCACTGTACCTTCACTGTAACCTTCACTGTACCTTCACTGTACCCTCACTGTAACCTTCACTGTGCCTTCACTGTAACCTTCACTGTAACTTCACTGTAATCTTCACTTCCTCTCAACCTATACAGTTCTCTCCAGCTCACCCCGAGACACATACACCACAACCTCAAAGACCTTCAAAACCAGTCATCTCGAGACCTTGCAACAGCACTACACTCCACCCCACAAATTAAATTTACGTTAGTCTTTAACTACTGCTACTTCTACTGCGGACATACACGAATCCCCCACATTTCTTCTCTCTCCTCGCAGACAAGTCAGTTCTGCCCTCACAGGTTCTTACATCACTTGAGCCAACTAACTCTTCACAACCTTCTCTTTATTCGACAGCCGACAATGTGTCTACTCCCTTTACTCCACTTTTCTGTCCCAGCCCAAACATTGCCTTCCTACCTCCTTGCCTCGGAGACACAGCAATAACTGTGTATCTCGAAGAGAAGCAGCCGGAAATGGACCTCCATAAACCCCTCTTCAAATCTGTAAACTCAACAGGACCTTCATCTGAGACACAAGCACACCGCAGGACTCTGGCTACAATCGTACACATAACATCAGCATTCCGGACTCGTGATACCATCCCTCATATTCTTAATGTTAAAATGCTGTGTCACCTGCTACATTGCAACTAGCACTCTACTACTCACTACACACAAAACATAACCACAGAAACCTTTGATCACTATTAAAGATTTACCACCTCTGGTCCACCGTACTGACCACCCTAGTCCATAACCTCTCCTTGTTTATATCTGTTTATGTTTACTTGTAAGTTATAAAGTTAATTTTACAATGGAATATAAAGGAACTAAACAACTAAACTACGGAAATCAGTAGAAAATCCTATCATTGGTTATGACCTTTTACATTCATTACACCTTACTGATGACGAGCCTTACAATGATCTTACTGACGAACCTTACAATGAAAGTACACTTCTTGTGTGCACTGATGTACCAAATTCTCAAATTTCTGTTCGCACTTCGCTGTACTGCAGCCTGTGTCCATTTAGACAAATGGCTCATGTTTGCTCTATGTGTTTGTTCTCTTCACGTCCCTTGTTTTGACCTATTAGACGATCTTTTATTTCATCCTTTCCTATGATACTTCCTTTATTAGACCACTCTAAAGTCCCATCATTTTCTTGAAGGACTCAGTGTAACTCGTAGGACCAGACAGTGTTATCTCTGCCTCTGTGAATCTTGAACACTCTGTTCCTAAACATCTAGACATCTCTTAACTGCAGCACCACAATTCGACTTGAGCTTAATAAATGAGCTACACAACAACGATGATTTTCCATTTACTATTACTGCTGGTTCTAACCTTCTCTCTCCTCGCCCAACTTGATGGAAGTTCCAGCGTGAGATCAGGCGTTCCATACACACCATACTATTTCCCTGGTCACTGCGTTACTGACACTCGCGTCAGGAAACACTCGTCTAGTTTCCTGACAAATTTTACCTTTGTAGATGAATGGTTCAGAGAACCGACATGTTGATAAATTAGACACATGTGCAACTCTTGGGTATCTTTATTGAGGAAACGTTTCGCCACACAGTGGCTTCATCAGTCCATACAAAGGAGAAACTTGAAGAACAGGAGGAGAATGAGGTAATCAGCCCCTCAACCTTGAGTCGATGTGGTCAGTCCATCAATCTTGAATATTCAAGATTGATGGACTGACCACATCGACTCAAGGTTGAGGGACTGATTACCTCATTCTCCTCCTGTTCTTCAAGATTCTCCTTTGTATGGACTGATGAAGCCACTGTGTGGCGAAACGTTTCCTCAATAAAGATACCCAAGAGTTGCACATGTGTCTAATTTATCAAATCTTACCTTACCTGATCCTCCCAATTTCTATTATAGATGAGCTCCCTTCAAGGGAGGCCCCTTGGACTTGTCCTTTCCCTTTCCTTGGATCGAACCTGAGTGCCTCTCATTTCCCAGGCGCTAAATGACCAGTGGCTGTAGGACTTCCCGCTAGATAAAATAATAATTGCATACGAGCTATTACATGTCTTCGTCACCTTGGTACTCTCCACGGCTATGCTTACCACCCCCGTAATCCTCAGGTCGGACATTTCCAGAAGTAAAAAATGGTCTGGTGATACTGACGAGATGTGGACAAAGACAGTTATGTACAGTTCAGAACATTCATTAAAAGAAATGCTTCGCCACGATTGACTTCTTCACTCCTAATGACTTTAGGACTGAAGAACTATGGCGAAACGTTTCCTCTAACAAATGTCCTAAACTGCACATAATTGTCCATGTCCACATCTCGTCGGTATCACCAGTCGATTTTTGTCTCATACCGTTAACCTGTACATGGTCCTTTCATGTTTCTGGTACTTATATGAACACTCACCCGTTCACCCTACTTCTATATCGCATTCTTGTATATGACATAGACAGGGACATAAATCATAGTATTGAGACATTTATGCAACAAATGGGAATCTTTATTGAAGGAACGTTTCGCCACACAGTGGCTTCATCAGTCCTATACAAAGCAGGAAGGTATAAGGAGAGGAGGAGTTTGAAGTAATCAGTCCCTCAGCCTGGAGTCGATGTTTTCAGTCCATCAGTCTTGTAGAAAGTACAGCACAGGGCTGTAGCAATGGCTTACATACTGTAGTCAGGTGAGGCGAAGCAGGAGGAAGCGGGGTCACCTGACTACAGTATATAAGCCACTGCTACGACCCTGTGCTGTACTTTCTACAAGACTGATGGACTGAACACATCGACTCCAGGCTGAGGGACTGATTACCTCAAACTCCTCTCCTTATACCTTCCTGCTTTGCATAGGACTGATGAAGCCACTGTGTGGCGAAATGTTTCTTCAGTAAAGATTCCCATTTGTTTTATAAGTGTCTCAATTCTTCAACTTGTCGGTGTTCAAAAACATTCATTACATAAATCTTAGTGACGTGTTATCCTACGCAGATGATAGAATTTTTGATAGCTACTAATGGACATAAATCGGTTTTTTTTTCCTACAAGCATCTGGTCATCCTTATGTGTAGATAATGTCGCCATCGCCTGTGCAGGCGACAACTTTAAAACATGCCATAGATGGCATCGACACCTCAGTCACTCCACGAGACGGCCATAATTCCTTTCTCTTTCATTCCTGTATGTGCTGTGGTTAAATGTCTTGAGTCTCTCTCTGAATGTTGAATGTCTTTGCAGTCCCACATCATATCCCTGACAGCTACCTTTCTTATTCGGCTGATCCCACATTGAATTTTGGCCCATTTTGCTTTGGGAGCTGGAAGGCATATCCGTCTTAGGGCTCATGAAGCCTTAATTTTGTCCAAACTTGAGTACGGGAACTAATTATATTCCTCAGCTTTCCTTCTTAGGAACGTCAGTACCATTCCGTCATTCAGTATCAGCGATTGTTTATATCTGGGGGCATTCCGACCTTCCCTGGTGAAGAGGTTGTTTACTAGAGCAATCATCACTCCATTGCAGAATCAACGCAACGCCCACTGCGTCGAATGTACAGGATAATCATAGATGTTAGTGAAAAAACTTCAATTTAATCTGCTATCTCAGTTGCTGAGGCTCCTTTCTTTAATATCATTCTATTTCGTGTTTTTCCTTTCCTTCTTGGGAAATTCCAACGATTCACGTTTGCTCTTCACTCGTTCTATTAACGAAGGTCACCATACCTGCTTCAAACACTCTCTCACTCCTCACTGAACACTTTCATTCACATTCGCAACTTATGGCGATGAGCACAGAATGTCCCAAATCCTCAGATGAAGGAGAAAACTCTACCATCTTGCCGAATAGGGCGACTCATGGCCGATGTCACAGCCGGCCAACATTTTCACAACAGAAGTATATTGCATGCAATACTTGTTGTTTCCATCCACATTATCCCGTCCACCTCATTCGCAGAAATAGTAAGACTCCCCGTAGACTCCCCGTATCACATCGTGAATCGTATCAAACACATCGAAGTGATTCTTTTGCTGGATCCTCTTGACACTCTTGAAATTCACGACAACGAGCACTCAAACTCGGCTGTTCGGCCGTTCATAACGACCTGCCAGTGTCACAAAAGGGAGTTCCTTTCCAGTGCTGTTCCAGTACTGTTCCAGAGTCTCTGTCACCGCTGGCAACAGCGTCTGAGTTAGAAGAAAACAAATTGTTTATCATCAAATAACAATTAATCTCTTAGTTATCATCTTCCCATCACTGACGCTCACAGGACGCTCACACGACGCTCACACGACACATACACGACGCTCACACGACACTCACACCATGCTCACACGACGCTCACACGAAAAATGACATTCACACGATCCTCACACGACATTCACACCACACTCACATCGTGCCCTTCTGTGAACACTGTCAAGTGCCTCTGACAGTTCACAATACATTGTTAATAAACCTTCAAGTTTACTACACAACTCTCACATGTTATTTTCAATACATTCACCTTCCTGACATACTCATCTTAACTGTGCACCTTGCTCACTGTGCACCTTGCTCACTGTGCACCTTGCTCACTGTGTACCTTGCTCACTGTGTACCTTGCTCACTGTATACCTTGCTCACTGTGCACCTTGCTCACACCTTGCTCACTGTGTACCTTGCTCACTGTGCACCTTGCTCACTGTGTACCTTGCTCACTGTGCACCTTGCTCACTGTGCACCTTGCTCACTGTGTACCTTGCTCACTGTGCACCTTGCTCACTGTGCACCTTGCTCACTGTGTACCTTGCTCACTGTGCACCTTGCTCACTGTGTACCTTGCTCACTGTGCACCTTGCTCACTGTGCACCTTGCTCACTGTGCACCTTGCTCACTGTGTACCTTGCTCACTGTGTACCTTGCTCACTGTGTACCTTGCTCACTGTGTACCTTGCTCACTGTGCACCTTGCTCACTGTGTACCTTGCTCACTGTGTACCTTGCTCACTGTGTACCTTGCTCACTGTGTACCTTGCTCACTGTGCACCTTGCTCACTGTGTACCTTGCTCACTGTGCACCTTGCTCACTGTGCACATTGCTCACTGTGCACCTTGCTCACTGTGTACCTTGCTCACTGTGGACCTTGCTCACTGTGTACCTTGCTCACTGTGTACCTTGCTCACTGTGCACCTTGCTCACTGTGTACCTTGCTCACTGTGCACCTTGCTCACTGTGTACCTTGCTCACTGTGCACCTTGCTCACTGTGCACCTTGCTCTCTGTGCACCTTGCTCACTGTGTACCTTGCTCACTGTGCACATTGCTCACTGTGCACCTTGCTCACTGTGCACCTTGCTCACTGTGTACCTTGCTCACTGTGCACCTTGCTCACTGTGCACCTTGCTCACTGTGCACCTTGCTCACTGTGCACCTTGCTCACTGTGCACCTTGCTCACTGTGCACCTTGCTCACTGTGCACCTTGCTCACTGTGTACCTTGCTCACTGTGTACCTTGCTCACTGTGTACCTTGCTCACTGTGCACCTTGCTCACTGTGTACCTTGCTCACTGTGCACCTTGCTCACTGTGTACCTTGCTCACTGTGTACCTTGCTCACTGTGCACCTTGCTCACTGTGCACCTTGCTCACTGTGTACCTTGCTCACTGTGTACCTTGCTCACTGTGCACCTTGCTCACTGTGCACCTTGCTCACTGTGCACCTTGCTCACTGTGTACCTTGCTCACTGTGCACCTTGCTCACTGTGTACCTTGCTCACTGTGTACCTTGCTCACTGTGCACCTTGCTCACTGTGTACCTTGCTCACACCTTTCTCTCTGTGTACCTTGCTCACTGTGTACCTTGCTCACTGTGCACCTTGCTCACTGTGTACCTTGCTCACTGTGTACCTTGCTCACTGTGCACCTTGCTCACTGTGTACCTTGCTCACTGTGTACCTTGCTCACTGTGTACCTTGCTCACTGTGTACCTTGCTCACTGTGCACCTTGCTCACTGTGTACCTTGCTCACTGTGTACCTTGCTCACTGTGCACCTTGCTCACTGTGCACCTTGCTCACTGTGCACCTTGCTCACTGTGTACCTTGCTCACTGTGCACCTTGCTCACTGTGCACCTTGCTCACTGTGCACCTTGCTCACTGTGCACCTTGCTCACTGTGTACCTTGCTCACTGTGTACCTTGCTCACTGTGTACCTTGCTCACTGTGCACCTTGCTCACTGTGCACCTTGCTCACTGTGTACCTTGCTCACTGTGTACCTTGCTCACTGTGCACCTTGCTCACTGTGTACCTTGCTCACTGTGCACCTTGCTCACTGTGCACCTTGCTCACTGTGCACCTTGCTCACTGTGCACCTTGCTCACTGTGTACCTTGCTCACTGTGTACCTTGCTCACTGTGCACCTTGCTCACTGTGTACCTTGCTCACTGTGTACCTTGCTCACTGTGCACCTTGCTCACTGTGTACCTTGCTCACTGTGTACCTTGCTCACTGTGTACCTTGCTCACTGTGTACCTTGCTCACTGTGTACCTTGCTCACTGTTCATCTTGCTCACTGTGTACCTTGCTCACTGTGTACCTTGCTCACTGTGTACCTTGCTCACTGTGCACCTTGCTCACTGTGTACCTTGCTCACTGTGCACCTTGCTCACTGTGTACCTTGCTCACTGTGCACCTTGCTCACTGTGTACCTTGCTCACTGTTCATCTTGCTCACTGTGTACCTTGCTCACTGTGCACCTTGCTCACTGTGTACCTTGCTCACTGTGTACCTTGCTCACTGTGCACCTTGCTCACTGTGTACCTTGCTCACTGTGTACCTTGCTCACTGTGTACCTTGCTCACTGTGTACCTTGCTCACTGTTCATCTTGCTCACTGTGTACCTTGCTCACTGTGTACCTTGCTCACTGTGTACCTTGCTCACTGTGCACCTTGCTCACTGTGCACCTTGCTCACTGTGCACCTTGCTCACTGTGCACCTTGCTCACTGTGCACCTTGCTCACTGTGCACCTTGCTCACTGTGTACCTTGCTCACTGTGTACCTTGCTCACTGTGCACCTTGCTCACTGTGTACCTTGCTCACTGTGTACCTTGCTCACTGTGTACCTTGCTCACTGTGCACCTTGCTCACTGTGCACCTTGCTCACTGTGTACCTTGCTCACTGTGCACCTTGCTCACTGTGTACCTTGCTCACTGTGTACCTTGCTCACTGTGTACCTTGCTCACTGTGTACCTTGCTCACTGTGCACCTTGCTCACTGTGCTCACCTTGCTCACTGTGTACCTTGCTCACTGTGCACCTTGCTCACTGTGCACCTTGCTCACTGTGTACCTTGCTCACTGTGCACCTTGCTCACTTTGTACCTTGCTCACTGTGTACCTTGCTCACTGTGCACCTTGCTCACTGTGTACCTTGCTCACTGTGTACCTTGCTCACTGTGTACCTTGCTCACTGTGCACCTTGCTCACTGTGCACCTTGCTCACTGTGCACCTTGCTCACTGTGTACCTTGCTCACTGTGCACCTTGCTCACTGTGTACCTTGCTCACTGTGTACCTTGCTCACTGTGCACCTTGCTCACTGTGCACCTTGCTCACTGTGCACCTTGCTCACTGTGCACCTTGCTCACTGTGCACCTTGCTCACTGTGTACCTTGCTCACTGTGTACCTTGCTCACTGTGCACCTTGCTCACTGTCTACCTTGCTCACTGTGCTCACACCTTGCTCACTGTGCACCTTGCTCACTGTGCACCTTGCTCACTGTGCACCTTGCTCACTGTGTACCTTGCTCACTGTGCACCTTGCTCACTGTGTACCTTGCTCACTGTGTACCTTGCTCACTGTGTACCTTGCTCACTGTGTACCTTGCTCACTGTGTACCTTGCTCACTGTGTACCTTGCTCACTGTTCATCTTGCTCACTGTGTACCTTGCTCACTGTGTACCTTGCTCACTGTGCACCTTGCTCACTGTGTACCTTGCTCACTGTGTACCTTGCTCACTGTGTACCTTGCTCACTGTGCACCTTGCTCACTGTGCACCTTGCTCACTGTGCACCTTGCTCACTGTGTACCTTGCTCACTGTGTACCTTGCTCACTGTGCACCTTGCTCACTGTGTACCTTGCTCACTGTGTACCTTGCTCACTGTGTACCTTACCTTGCTCACTGTGTACCTTGCTCACTGTGCACCTTGCTCACTGTGTACCTTGCTCACTGTGTACCTTGCTCACTGTGTACCTTGCTCACTGTGTACCTTGCTCACTGTGCACCTTGCTCACTGTGTACCTTGCTCACTGTGTACCTTGCTCACTGTGTACCTTGCTCACTGTGTACCTTGCTCACTGTGCACCTTGCTCACTGTGCACCTTGCTCACTGTGTACCTTGCTCACTGTGTACCTTGCTCACTGTGCACCTTGCTCACTGTGCACCTTGCTCACTGTGTACCTTGCTCACTGTGTACCTTGCTCACTGTGTACCTTGCTCACTGTGTACCTTGCTCACTGTGTACCTTGCTCACTGTGTACCTTGCTCACTGTGTACCTTGCTCACTGTGTACCTTGCTCACTGTGTACCTTGCTCACTGTGCACCTTGCTCACTGTGTACCTTGCTCACTGTGGACCTTGCTCACACCTTGTGTACCTTGCTCACTGTGTACCTTGCTCACTGTGTACCTTGCTCACTGTGTACCTTGCTCACTGTGTACCTTGCTCACTGTGTACCTTGCTCACTGTGTACCTTGCTCACTGTGCACCTTGCTCACTGTGCACCTTGCTCACTGTGCACCTTGCTCACTGTGCACCTTGCTCACTGTGCACCTTGCTCACTGTGTACCTTGCTCACTGTGCACCTTGCTCACTGTGCACCTTGCTCACTGTGCACCTTGCTCACTGTGCACCTTGCTCACTGTGCACCTTGCTCACTGTGCACCTTGCTCACTGTGCACCTTGCTCACTGTGCACCTTGCTCACTGTGCACCTTGCTCACTGTGTACCTTGCTCACTGTGCACCTTGCTCACTGTGTACCTTGCTCACTGTGTACCTTGCTCACTGTGTACCTTGCTCACTGTGTACCTTGCTCACTGTGTACCTTGCTCACTGTGTACCTTGCTCACTGTGTACCTTGCTCACTGTGCACCTTGCTCACTGTGCACCTTGCTCACTGTGTACCTTGCTCACTGTGTACCTTGCTCACTGTGTACCTTGCTCACTGTGTACCTTGCTCACTGTGTACCTTGCTCACTGTGCACCTTGCTCACTGTGCACCTTGCTCACTGTGTACCTTGCTCACTGTGTACCTTGCTCACTGTGTACCTTGCTCACTGTGTACCTTGCTCACTGTGTACCTTGCTCACTGTGCACCTTGCTCACTGTGTACCTTGCTCACTGTGCACCTTGCTCACTGTGTACCTTGCTCACTGTGCACCTTGCTCACTGTGCACCTTGCTCACTGTGCACCTTGCTCACTGTGTACCTTGCTCACTGTGCACCTTGCTCACTGTGCACCTTGCTCACTGTGTACCTTGCTCACTCTGCACCTTGCTATCTGCACACATTGCTCACTGTGCACCTTGCTCACTGTGTACCTTGCTCACTGTGCACCTTGCTCACTGTGCACCTTGCTCACTGTGTACCTTGCTCACTGTGCACCTTGCTCACTGTGCACCTTGCTCACTGTGCACCTTGCTCACTGCGCACCTTGCTCACTGTGCACCTTGCTCACTGCGCACCTTGCTCACTGTGTACCTTGCTCACTGCGCACCTTGCTCACTGTGTACCTTGCTCACTGTGTACCTTGCTCACTGCGCACCTTGCTCACTGCGCACCTTGCTCACTCACTGCTCACTGCACCTTGCTCACTGTACCTTGCACCTTGCTCACCTTGCTCACTGTGCACCTTGCTCACTGCGCACCTTGCTCACTGTGCACCTTGCTCACTGTGTACCTTGCTCACTGTGTACCTTGCTCACTGTGTACCTTGCTCACTGTGTACCTTGCTCACTGTGTACCTTGCTCACTGCGCACCTTGCTCACTGTGTACCTTGCTCACTGTGTACCTTGCTCACTGCGTACCTTGCTCACTGTGTACCTTGCTCACTGTGTACCTTGCTCACTGTGTACCTTGCTATCTGCGCATTTTGCTCACTGTGTACCTTGCTCACTGTGCACCTTGCTGACTGCGCACCTTGCTGACTGCGCACCTTGCTCACTGCGCACCTTGCTCACTGTGTACCTTGCTCACTGTGTACCTTGCTCACTGTGTACCTTGCTCACTGTGTACCTTGCTCACTGTGTACCTTGCTCACTGTGCACCTTGCTCACTGTGCACCTTGCTCACTGCGCACCTTGCTCACTGTGCACCTTGCTCACTGTGTACCTTGCTCACTGTGCACCTTGCTCACTGTGCACCTTGCTCACTGTGTACCTTGCTCACTGTGTACCTTGCTCACTGTGCACCTTGCTCACTGTGCACCTTGCTCACTGTGCACCTTGCTCACTGTGTACCTTGCTCACTGTGTACCTTGCTCACTGTGCACCTTGCTCACTGTGCACCTTGCTCACTGTGCACCTTGCTCACTGTGCACCTTGCTCACTGCGCACATTCCTCACTGCGCACCTTGCTCACTGTGCACCTTCCTCACTGTGCACTTTGCTCACTGTGCACCTTGCTCACTGTGTACCTTGCTCACTGTGCACCTTGCTCACTGTGCACCTTGCTCACTGTGCACCTTGCTCACTGTGCACCTTGCTCACTGTGCACCTTGCTCACTGTGCACCTTGCTCACTGTGCACCTTGCTCACTGTGCACCTTGCTCACTGTGTACCTTGCTCACTGTGCACCTTGCTCACTGTGCACCTTGCTCACTGTGCACCTTGCTCACTGTGCACCTTGCTCACTGTGCACCTTGCTCACTGCGCACCTTGCTCACTGTGTACCTTGCTCACTGTGCACCTTGCTCACTGTGTACCTTGCTCACTGTGCACCTTGCTCACTGTGTACCTTGCTCACTGTGCACCTTGCTCACTGTGTACCTTGCTCACTGTGTACCTTGCTCACTGTGCACCTTGCTCACTGTGCACCTTGCTAACTGTGCACCTTGCTCACTGTGCACCTTGCTCACTGTGCACCTTGCTCACTGTGTACCTTGCTCACTGTGTACCTTGCTCACTGTGCACCTTGCTAACTGTGCACCTTGCTCACTGTGCACCTTGCTCACTGTGCACCTTGCTCACTGTGCACCTTGCTCACTACCTTGCTCACTGTACCTTGCTCACTGTGTACCTTGCTCACTGGGTACCTTGCTCAATGCGCACCTTGCTCACTGGGAACCTTGCTCACTGTGTACCTTTCTCAATGTGAACCTTGCTCACTGTGTGCTCACCCTGCTCACTGTGTACCTTGCTCACTGTGTACCTTGCTCACTGTGTACCTTGCTCACTGTGCACCTTGCTCACTGTGCACCTTGCTCACTGTGTACCTTGCTCACTGTGCACCTTGCTCACTGTGCACCTTGCTCACTGTGTACCTTGCTCACTGTGCACCTTGCTCACTGTGTACCTTGCTCACTGTGTACCTTGCTCACTGTGTACCTTGCTCACTGTGCACCTTGCTCACTGTGTACCTTGCTCACTGTGCACCTTGCTCACTGTGTACCTTGCTCACTGTGTACCTTGCTCACTGTGCACCTTGCTCACTGTGCACCTTGCTCACTGTGTACCTTGCTCACTGTGTACCTTGCTCACTGTGCACCTTGCTCACTGTGTACCTTGCTCACTGTGTACCTTGCTCACTGTGCACCTTGCTCACTGTGCACCTTGCTCACTGTGCACCTTGCTCACTGTGCACCTTGCTCACTGTGCACCTTGCTCACTGTGCACCTTGCTCACTGTGCACCTTGCTCACTGTGCACCTTGCTCACTGTGCACCTTGCTCACTGTGCACCTTGCTCACTGTGCACCTTGCTCACTGTGCACCTTGCTCACTGTGCACCTTGCTCACTGTGCACCTTGCTAACTGTGCACCTTGCTCACTGTGCACCTTGCTCACTGTGCACCTTGCTCACTGTGCACCTTGCTCACTGTGCACCTTGCTCACTGTGCACCTTGCTCACTGTGCACCTTGCTCACTGTGCACCTTGCTCACTGTGCACCTTGCTCACTGTGCACCTAGCTCACTGTGCACCTTGCTCACTGTGCACCTTGCTCACTGTGCACCTTGCTCACTGTGCACCTTGCTCACTGTGCACCTTGCTCACTGTGCACCTTGCTCACTGTGCACCTTGCTAACTGTGCACCTTGCTCACTGTGCACCTTGCTCACTGTGCACCTTGCTCACTGTGCACCTTGCTCACTGTGCACCTTGCTCACTGTGCACCTTGCTCACTGTGCACCTTGCTCACTGTGCACCTTGCTCACTGTGCACCTTGCTCACTGTGCACCTTGCTCACTGTGCACCTTGCTCACTGTGCACCTTGCTCACTGTGCACCTTGCTCACTGTGCACCATGCTCACTGTGCACCTTGCTCACTGTGCACCTTGCTCACTGTGCACCTTGCTCACTGTGCACCTTGCTCACTGTGCACCTTGCTCACTGTGTACCTTCCTCACTGTGCACCTAGTTCACTGTGCAAATTGCTCACTGTGCACCTTGCTCACTGTGCACCTTGCTCACTTTGCAAATTGCTCACTACGCACCTTGCTCACTGTGTACCTTGCTCACTGTGCACCTTGCTCACTGTGCACCTTGCTCACTGTGCACCTTGCTTGCACTGTGCACCTTGCTCACTGTGCACCTTGCTCACTGTGTACCTTGCTCACTGTGTACCTTGCTCACTGTGTACCTTGCTCACTGTGTACCTTGCTCACTGTGTACCTTGCTCACTGTGCACCTTGCTCACTGTGCACCTTGCTCACTGTGCACCTTGCTCACTGTGCACCTTGCTCACTGTGCACCTTGCTCACTGTGCACCTTGCTCACTGTGCACCTTGCTCACTGTGCACCTTGTTCACTGTGCTCACTGTGCACCTAGCTCACTGTGCACCTTGCTCACTGTGCACCTTGCTCACTGCGCACCTTGGTCACTGAGCACCTTGCTCACACCTGCACCTTGCTCACTGTGCACCTTGCTCACTGTGCAACTTGCTCACTGTGCAGCTTGCTCACTGAGCAACTTGCTCACTGTGCACCTTGCTCACTGAGCACCTTGCTCACTGTGCACCTTGCTCACTGTGCACCTTGCTCACTGTGCACCTTGCTCACTGTGTACCTTGCTCACTGTGCACCTTGCTCACTGTGCACCTTGCTCACTGTGCACCTTGCTCACTGTGCACCTTGCTCACTGTGCACCTTGCTCACTGTGCACCTTGCTCACTGTGCACCTTGCTCACTGTGCACCTTGCTCACTGTGCACCTTGCTCACTGTGCACCTTGCTCACTGTGCACCTTGCTCACTGTGCACCTTGCTCACTGTGCACCTTGCTCACTGTGCACCTTGCTCACTGTGCACCTTGCTCACTGCGCACCTTGCTCACTGCGCACCTTGCTCACTGTGCACCTTGCTCACTGTGTACCTTGCTCACTGCGCACCTTGCTCACTGTGCACCTTGCTCACTGTGTACCTTGCTCACTGTGCACCTTGCTCACTGTGCACCTTGCTCACTGTGCACCTTGCTCACTGCGCACCTTGCTCACTGTGCACCTTGCTCACTGCGCACCTTGCTCACTGTGCACCTTGCTCACTGCGCACCTTGCTCACTGTGTACCTTGCTCACTGTGCACCTTGCTCACTGTGCACCTTGCTCACTGTGCACCTTGCTCACTGTGCACCTTGCTCACTGTGCACCTTGCTCACTGTGCACCTTGCTCACTGTGTACCTTGCTCACTGTGCACCTTGCTCACTGTGCACCTTGCTCACTGTGCACCTTGCTCACTGTGCACCTTGCTCACTGTGTACCTTGCTCACTGTGTACCTTGCTCACTGTGTACCTTGCTCACTGTGTACCTTGCTCACTGTGCACCTTGCTCACTGTGCACCTTGCTCACTACCTTGCTCACTGTGTACCTTGCTCACTGTGTACCTTGCTCACTGTGCACCTTGCTCACTGTGCACCTTGCTCACTGTGCACCTTGCTCACTGTGTACCTTGCTCACTGTGCACCTTGCTCACTGTGCACCTTGCTCACTGCGCACCTTGCTCACTGTGCACCTTGCTCACTGTGTACCTTGCTCACTGTGTACCTTGCTCACTGTGTACCTTGCTCACTGTGCACCTTGCTCACTGTGTACCTTGCTCACTGTGCACCTTGCTCACTGTGCACCTTGCTCACTGTGCACCTTGCTCACTGTGCACTTTGCTCACTGTGTACCTTGCTCACTGTGCACCTTGCTCACTGTGCACCTTGCTCACTGTGTACCTTGCTCACTGTGTACCTTGCTCACTGTGCACCTTGCTCACTGTGCACCTTGCTCACTGTGCACCTTGCTCACTGTGTACCTTGCTCACTGTGTACCTTGCTCACTGTGCACCTTGCTCACTGTGCACCTTGCTCACTGTGCACCTTGCTCACTGTGCACCTTGCTCACTGTGCACCTTGCTCACTGTGTACCTTGCTCACTGTGCACCTTGCTCACTGTGCACCTTGCTCACTGTGTACCTTGCTCACTGTGCACCTTGCTCACTGTGTACCTTGCTCACTGTGCACCTTGCTCACTGTGTACCTTGCTCACTGTGCACCTTGCTCACTGTGCACCTTGCTCACTGTGCACCTTGCTCACTGTGTACCTTGCTCACTGTGCACCTTGCTCACTGTGCACCTTGCTCACTGTGCACCTTGCTCACTGTGCACCTTGCTCACTGTGCACCTTGCTCACTGTGCACCTTGCTCACTGTGTACCTTGCTCACTGTGCACCTTGCTCACTGTGCACCTTGCTCACTGTGCACCTTGCTCACTGTGTACCTTGCTCACTGTGCACCTTGCTCACTGTGTACCTTGCTCACTGTGTACCTTGCTCACTGTGCACCTTGCTCACTGTGCACCTTGCTCACTGTGCACCTTGCTCACTGTGCACCTTGCTCACTGTGCACCTTGCTCACTGTGTACCTTGCTCACTGTGTACCTTGCTCACTGTGCACCTTGCTCACTGTGCACCTTGCTCACTGTGCACCTTGCTCACTGTGTACCTTGCTCACTGTGCACCTTGCTCACTGTGCTCACTACCTTGCTCACTGTGTACCTTGCTCACTGTGTACCTTGCTCACTGTGTACCTTGCTCACTGTGTACCTTGCTCACTGTGTACCTTGCTCACTGTGTACCTTGCTCACTGTGTACCTTGCTCACTGTGCACCTTGCTCACTGTGTACCTTGCTCACTGTGTACCTTGCTCACTGTGCACCTTGCTCACTGTGCACCTTGCTCACTGTGCACCTTGCTCACTGTGTACCTTGCTCACTGTGCACCTTGCTCACTGTGTACCTTGCTCACTGTGTACCTTGCTAAACTGCGCACCTTGCTCACTGTGTACCTTGCTCACTGTGTACCTTGCTCAATGTGCACCTTGCTAACTGTGCACCTTGCTCACTGTGTACCTTGCTCACTGTGCACCTTGCTCACTGAGTACCTTGCTCACTGTGTACCTTGCTCACTGTGCACCTTGCTAACTGTGCACCTTGCTCACTGTGCACCTTGCTCACTGTGCACCTTGCTAACTGTGCACCTTGCTCACTGTGCACCTTGCTCACTGTGCACCTTGCTCACTGTGCACCTTGCTCACTGTGCACCTTGCTCACTGTGCACCTTGCTCACTGTGCACCTTGCTCACTGCGCACCTTGCTCACTGTGCACCTTGCTCACTGTGCACCTTGCTCACTGTGCACCTTGCTCACTGTGCACCTTGCTCACTGTGCACCTTGCTCACTGTGCACCTTGCTCACTGTGCACCTTGCTCACTGTGCACCTTGCTCACTGTGCACCTTGCTCACTGTGCACCTTGCTCACTGTGCACCTTGCTCACTGTGCACCTTGCTCACTGTGCACCTTGCTCACTGTGCACCTTGCTCACTGTGGACCTTGCTCACTGTGCACCTTGCTCACTGTGCACCTTGCTCACTGTGCACCTTGCTCACTGTGCATCTTGCTCACTGTGCACCTTGCTCACTGTGCACCTTGCTCACTGTGCACCTTGCTCACTGTGCACCTTGCTCACTGTGCACCTTGCTCACTCTGCACCTTGCTCACTGTGCACCTTGCTCACTGTGCACCTTGCTCACTGTGTACCTTGCTCACTGTGTACCTTGCTCACTGTGCACCTTGCTCACTGTGCACCTTGCTCACTGTGTACCTTGCTCACTGTGTACCTTGCTCACTGTGCACCTTGCTCACTGTGCACCTTGCTCACTGTGTACCTTGCTCACTGTGCACCTTGCTCACTGTGCACCTTGCTCACTGTGCACCTTGCTCACTGTGCACCTTGCTCACTGTGCACCTTGCTCACTGTGTACCTTGCTCACTGTGCACCTTGCTCACTGTGCACCTTGCTCACTGTGCACCTTGCTCACTGTGTACCTTGCTCACTGTGCATCTTGCTCACTGTGCACCTTGCTCACTCTGCACCTTGCTCACTGTTCATCTTGCTCACTGTGCACCTTGCTCACTGTGCACCTTGCTCACTGTGCACCTTGCTCACTGTGCACCTTGCTCACTGTGCACCTTGCTCACTGTGCACCTTGCTCACTGTGCACCTTGCTCACTGTGCACCTTGCTCACTGTGCACCTTGCTCACTGTGCACCTTGCTCACTGTGCACCTTGCTCACTGTGCACCTTGCTCACTGTGCACCTTGCTCACTATGCACCTTGCTCACTGCGCACCTTGCTCACTGCGCACCTTGCTCACTGTGCACCTTGCTCACTGTGCACCTTGCTCACTGCGCACCTTGCTCACTGTGCACCTTGCTCACTGTGCACCTTGCTCACTGTGCACCTTGCTCACTGTGCACCTTGCTCACTGTGCACCTTGCTCACTGTGCACCTTGCTCACTGTGCACCTTGCTCACTGCGCACCTTGCTCACTGTGCACCTTGCTCAGTGTGCACCTTGGTGTCTGCGCAGCTTGCTCACTGCGCACCTTGCTCACTGTGCAACTTGCTCACTGTGCACCTTGCTCACTGTGCACCTTGCTCACTGCGCACCTTGCTCACTGTGCACCTTGCTCACTGTGCACCTTGCTCACTGTGCACCTTGCTCACTGTGCACCTTGCTCACTGCGCACCTTGCTCACTGTGCACCTTGCTCACTGTGCACCTTGCTCACTGTGCACCTTGCTCACTGTGCACCTTGCTCACTGCGCACCTTGCTCACTGCGCACCTTGCTCACTGTGCACCTTGCTCACTGTGCACCTTGCTCACTGCGCACCTTGCTCACTGTGTACCTTGCTCACTGTGTACCTTGCTCACTGTGTACCTTGCTCACTGTGCACCTTGCTCACTCTGCACCTTGCTCACTGTGCACCTTGCTCACTGTGCACCTTGCTCACTGCGCACCTTGCTCACTGCGCACCTTGCTCACTGCGCACCTTGCTCACTGTGCACCTTGCTCACTGTGCACCTTGCTCACTGTGTACCTTGCTCACTGTGCACCTTGCTCACTGTGCACCTTGCTCACTGTGCACCTTGCTCACTGTGCACATTGCTCACTGTGCACCTTGCACACTGTGCACTTTGCTCACTGTGCACCTTGCTAACTGTGCACCTTGCTAACTGTACACCTTGCTCACTGTGTACCTTGCTCACTGTGTACCTTGCTCACTGTGCACCTTGCTCACTGTGCACCTTGCTCACTGTGCACCTTGCTCACTGTGCACCTTGCTCACTGTGCACCTTGCTCACTGTGCACCTTGCTCACTGTGCACCTTGCTCACTGTGCACCTTGCCCACTGTGCACCTTGCTCACTGTGCACCTTGCTCACTGTGCACCTTGCTCACTGTGCACCTTGCTCACTGTGCACCTTGCTCACTGTGCACCTTGCTCACTGTGCACCTTGCTCACTGTGCACCTTGCTCAATGCGCACCTTGCTCACTGTGCACCTTGCTCACTGTGCACCTTGCTCACTGTGCACCTTCCTCACTGTGCACCTTGCTCACTGTGTACCTTGCTCACTGTGCACCTTGCTCACTGTGCACCTTGCTCACTGTGCACCTTGCTCACTGTGCACCTTGCTCACTGTGCACCTTGCTCACTGCGCACCTTGCTCACTGTGCACCTTGCTCACTGTGCACCTTGCTCACTGTGTACCTTGCTCACTGTGCACCTTGCTCACTGTGCACCTTGCTCACTGTGCACCTTGCTCACTGTGTACCTTGCTCACTGTGTACCTTGCTCACTGTGCACCTTGCTCACTGTGCACCTTGCTCACTGTGCACCTTGCTCACTGTGCACCTTGCTCACTGTGCACCTTGCTCACTGTGTACCTTGCTCACTGTGTACCTTGCTCACTGTGCACCTTGCTCACTGTGCACCTTGCTCACTGTGCACCTTGCTCACTGTGCACCTTGCTCACTGTGCACCTTGCTCACTGTGCACCTTGCTCACTGTGCACCTTGCTCACTGTGTACCTTGCTCACTGTGTACCTTGCTCACTGTGTACCTTGCTCACTGTGTACCTTGCTCACTGTGTACCTTGCTCACTGTGTACCTTGCTCACTGTGCACCTTGCTCACTGTGTACCTTGCTCACTGTGCACCTTGCTCACTGTGTACCTTGCTCACTGTGTACCTTGCTCACTGTGCACCTTGCTCACTGTGTACCTTGCTCACTGTGCACCTTGCTCACTGTGTACCTTGCTCACTGTGCACCTTGCTCACTGTGTACCTTGCTCACTGTGTACCTTGCTCACTGTGCACCTTGCTCACTGTGTACCTTGCTCACTGTGTACCTTGCTCACTGTGCACCTTGCTCACTGTGCACCTTGCTCACTGTGTACCTTGCTCACTGTGCACCTTGCTCACTGTGTACCTTGCTCACTGTGCACCTTGCTCACTGTGCACCTTGCTCACTGTGCACCTTGCTCACTGTGCACCTTGCTCACTGCGCACCTTGCTCACAGTGCACCTTGCTCACTGTGCACCTTGTTCACTGTGCACCTTGCTCACTGTGCACCTTGCCCACTGTGCACCTTGCTCACTGTGCACCTTGCTCACTGTGCACCTAGCTCACTGTGCACCTTGCTCACTGTGCACCTTGCTCACTGTGCACCTAGCTCACTGTGTACCTAGCTCACTGTGCACCTTGCTCACTGTGCACCTTGCTCACTGTGCACCTTGCTCACTGTGCTCATTGCTCACTGTGCACCTTGCTCACTGTGCACCTTGCTCACTGTGCACCTTGCTCACTGTGCACCTTGCTCACTGTGCACCTTGCTCACTGTGCACCTTGCTCACTGAGCACCTTGCTCACTCTGCACCTTGCTCACTGTGTACCTTGCTCACAGTCCACCTTGCTCACTGTGCACCTTGCTCACTGTGCACCTTGCTCACCGTGCACCTTGCTCACTGTGCACCTTGTACCTTGCTCACTGTGCACCTGCTCACTGTGCACCTTGCTCACTGTGTACCTTGCTCACTGTGCACCTTGCTCACTGTGCACCTTGCTCACTGTGCACCTTGCTCACTGTGTACCTTGCTCACTGTGTACCTTGCTCACTGTGCACCTTGCTCACTGTGCACCTTGCTCACTGTGCACCTTGCTCACTGTGCACCTTGCTCACTGTGCACCTTGCTCACTGTGTACCTTGCTCACTGTGCACCTTGCTCACTGTGCACCTTGCTCACTGTGCACCTTGCTCACTGTGCACCTTGCTCACTGTGCACCTTGCTCACTGTGCACCTTGCTCACTGTGCACCTTGCTCACTGTGCACCTTGCTCACTGTGCACCTTGCTCACTGTGTACCTTGCTCACTGTGCACCTTGCTCACTGTGCACCTTGCTCACTGTGCACCTTGCTCACTGTGCACCTTGCTCACTGTGCACCTTGCTCACTGTGCACCTTGCTCACTGTGCACCTTGCTCACTGTGCACCTTGCTCACTGTGCACCTTGCTCGCGGTGCACCTTGCTCACTGTGCACCTTGCTCACTGTGCACCTTGCTCACTGTGCACCTTGCTCACTGTGCACCTTGCTCACTGTGCACCTTGCTCACTGTGCACCTTGCTCACTGTGCACCTTGCTCACTGTGCACCTTGCTCACTGTGCACCTTGCTCACTGTGCACCTTGCTCACTGTGCACCTTGGTCACTGTGCACCTTGCTCACTGTGCACCTTGCTCACTGTGCACCTTGCTCACTGTGCACTTTGCTCACTGTGCACCTTGCTCACTGTGCACCTTGCTCACTGTGCACCTTGCTCACTGCGCACCTTGCTCACTGTGCACCTTGCTCACTGTGCACCTTGCTCACTGTGCACCTTGCTCACTGTGCACCTTGCTCACTGTGCACCTTGCTCACTGTGCACCTTGCTCACTGTGCACCTTGCTCACTGTGCACCTTGCTCACTGTGCACCTTGCTCACTGTGCACCTTGCTCACTGTGCACCTTGCTCACTGTGCACCTTGCTCACTGTGCACCTTGCTCACTGTGCACCTTGCTCACTGTGCACCTTGCTCACTGTGTACCTTGCTCACTGTGCACCTTTCTCACTGTGCACCTTGCTCACTGTGTACCTTGCTCACTGAGCACCTTGCTCACTGCACCTTGCTCACTGCACCTTGCTCACTGCACCTTGCACCTTGCTCACTGTGTGCACCTTGCTCACTGTGCACCTTGCTCACTGTGCACCTTGCTCACTGTGCACCTTGCTCACTGCGCACCTTGCTCACTGTGCACCTTTGTCACTGTGCACCTTGCTCACTGTGCACCTTGCTCACTGTGCACCTTGCTCACTGTGCACCTAGCCCAATGTGCACCTTGCTCACTGTGCACCTTGCTCACTGTGCACCTTGCCCACTGCGCACCTTGCTCACTGTGCACCTTGCCCACTGTGCACCTTGCTCACTGTGCACCTTGCTCACTGTGCACCTTGCTCACTGTGCACCTTGCTCACTGTGCACCTTGCTCACTGTGCACCTTGCTCACTGTGCACCTTGCTCACTGTGCACCTTGCTCACTGTGTACCTTGCTCACTGTGTACCTTGCTCACTGTGCACCTTGCTCACTGTGCACCTTGCTCACTGTGCACCTTGCTCACTGTGCACCTTGCTCACTGTGCACCTTGCTCACTGTGCACCTTGCTCACTGTGCACCTTGCTCACTGTGCACCTTGCTCACTGTGCACCTTGCTCACTGTGCACCTTGCTCACTGTGCACCTTGCTCACTGTGCACCTTGCTAACTGTGCACCTTGCTCACTGTGCACCTTGCTCACTGTGCACCTTGCTAACTGTGCACCTTGCTCACTGTGCACCTTGCTCACTGTGCACCTTGCTAACTGTGCACCTTGCTCACTGTGCACCTTGCTCACTGTGCACCTTGCTCACTGTGCACCTTGCTCACTGTGCACCTTGCTAACTGTGCACCTTGCTCACTGTGCACCTTGCTCACTGTGCACCTTGCTCATTGTGCACCTTGCTCACTGTGCACCTTGCTCACTGTGCACCTTGCTCACTGTGCACCTTGCTCACTGTGCACCTTGCTCACTGTGCATCTTGCTCACTGTGCACCTTGCTCACTGTGCACCTTGCTCACTGTGCACCTTGCTCACTGTGTACCTTGCTCACTGTGCATCTTGCTCACTGTGCACCTTGCTCACTGTGCACCTTGCTCACTCTGCACCTTGCTCACTGTGCACCTTGCTCACTGTGCACCTTGCTCACTGTGCACCTTGCTCACTGTGCACCTTGCTCACTGTGCACCTTGCTCACTGTGCATCTTGCTCACTGTGCACCTTGCTCACTGTGTACCTTGCTCACTGTGCACCTTGCTCACTGTGCACCTTACTCACTGTGCACCTTGCTCACTGTGCAAATTGCTCACTGTGCACCTTGCTCACTGTGCACCTTGCTCACTGTGCACCTTGCTCACTGCGCACCTTGCTCACTGCGCACCTTGCTCACTGTGCACCTTGCTCACTGCGCACCTTGCTCACTGTGTACCTTGCTCACTGTGCACCTTGCTCACTGTGCACCTTGCTCACTGTGCACCTTGCTCACTGTGCACCTTGCTCACTGTGCACCTTGCTCACTGTGTACCTTGCTCACTGTGCACCTTGCTCACTGTGCACCTTGCTCACTGTGCACCTTGCTCACTGTGCACCTTGCTCACTGTGCACCTTGCTCACTGTGCACCTTGCTCACTGTGCACCTTGCTCACTGTGCACCTTGCTCACTGTGCACCTTGCTCACTGTGCACCTTGCTCACTGTGCACCTTGCTCACTGTGCACCTTGCTCACTGTGCACCTTGCTCACTGTGCACCTTGCTCACTGCGCACCTTGCTCACTGTGCACCTTGCTCACTGTGCACCTTGCTCACTGTGCACCTTGCTCACTGTGCACCTTGCTCACTGTGCACCTTGCTCACTGTGCACCTTGCTCACTGTGCACCTTGCTCACTGTGCACCTTGCTCACTGTGCACCTTGCTCACTGTGCACCTTGCTCACTGTGCACCTTGCTCACTGTGCACCTTGCTCACTGTGCACCTTGCTCACTGTGCACCTTGCTCACTGCGCACCTTGCTCACTGTGCACCTTGCTCACTGCGCACCTTGCTCACTGTGCACCTTGCTCACTGCGCACCTTGCTCACTGTGCACCTTGCTCACTGCGCACCTTGCTCACTGTGCACCTTGCTCACTGTGCACCTTGCTCACTGTGCACCTTGCTCACTGTGCACCTTGCTCACTGTGCACCTTGCTCACTGTGCACCTTGCTCACTGTGCACCTTGCTCACTGTGCACCTTGCTCACTGTGCACCTTGCTCACTGTGCACCTTGCTCACTGTGCACCTTGCTCACTGTGCACCTTGCTCACTGTGCACCTTGCTCACTGTGCACCTTGCTCACTGTGCACCTTGCTCACTGTGCACCTTGCTCACTGTGCACCTTGCTCACTGTGCACCTTGCTCACTGTGCACCTTGCTCACTGTGCACCTTGCTCACTGTGCACCTTGCTCACTGTGCACCTTGCTCACTGTGCACCTTGCTCACTCTGCACCTTGCTCACTGTGCACCTTGCTCACTGTGCACCTTGCTCACTGTGCACCTTGCTCACTGTGCACCTTGCTCACTGTGCACCTTGCTAACTGTGCACCTTGCTCACTGTGCACCTTGCTCACTGTGCACCTTGCTCACTGTGCACCTTGCTCACTGTGCACCTTGCTCACTGTGCACCTTGCTCACTGTGCACCTTGCTCACTGTGCACCTTGCTCACTGTGCACCTTGCTCACTGTGCACCTTGCTCACTGTGCACCTTGCTCACTGTGCACCTTGCTCACTGTGCACCTTGCTCACTGTGCACCTTGCTCACTGCGCACCTTGCTCACTGTGCACCTTGCTCACTGTGCACCTTGCTCACTGTGCACCTTGCTCACTGTGCACCTTGCTCACTGCGCACCTTGCTCACTGTGCACCTTGCTCACTGTGCACCTTGCTCACTGTGCACCTTGCTCACTGTGCACCTTGCTCACTGTGCACCTTGCTCACTGTGCACCTTGCTCACTGTGCACCTTGCTCACTGCGCACCTTGCTCACTGTGCACCTTGCTCACTGTGCACCTTGCTCACTGCGCACCTTGCTCACTGTGCACCTTGCTCACTGTGTACCTTGCTCACTGTGTACCTTGCTCACTGTGCACCTTGCTCACTGTGCACCTTGCTCACTGCGCACTTTGCTCACTGTGCACCTTGCTCACTGCGCACCTTGCTCACTGCGCACCTTGCTCACTGTGCACCTTGCTCACTGTGCACCTTGCTCACTGTGCACCTTGCTCACTGTGCACCTTGCTCACTGTGCACCTTGCTCACTGTGTACCTTGCTCACTGTGCACCTTGCTCACTGTGCACCTTGCTCACTGTGCACCTTGCTCACTGTGCACCTTGCTCACTGTGCACCTTGCTCACTGTGCACCCTGCTCACTGTGCACCTTGCTCACTGTGCACCTTGCTCACTGTGTACCTTGCTCACTGTGCACCTTGCTCACTGTGCACCTTGCTCACTGCGCACCTTGCTCACTGCGCACCTTGCTCACTGTGCACCTTGCTCACTGTGCACCTTGCTCACTGTGCACCTTGCTCACTGTGTACCTTGCTCACTGTGCACCTTGCTCACTGTGTACCTTGCTCACTGTGCACCTTGCTCACTGTGCACCTTGCTCACTGTGCACCTTGCTCACTGTGCACCTTGCTCACTGTGCACCTTGCTCACTGTGCACCTTGCTCACTGTGTACCTTGCTCACTGTGCACCTTGCTCACTGTGCACCTTGCTCACTGTGCACCTTGCTCACTGTGCACCTTGCTCACTGTGCACCTTGCTCACTGTGCACCTTGCTCACTGTGCACCTTGCTCACTGTGCACCTTGCTCACTGTGCACCTTGCTCACTGTGCACCTTGCTCACTGTGCACCTTGCTCACTGTGCACCTTGCTCACTGTGCACCTTGCTCACTGTGCACCTTGCTCACTGTGCACCTTGCTCACTGTGCACCTTGCTCACTGTGCACCTTGCTCACTGTGCACCTTGCTCACTGTGCACCTTGCTCACTGTGTACCTTGCTCACTGTGCACCTTGCTCACTGTGCACCTTGCTCACTGTGCACCTTGCTCACTGTGCACCTTGCTCACTGTGCACCTTGCTCACTGTGCACCTTGCTCACTGTGCACCTTGCTCACTGTGCACCTTGCTCACTGTGCACCTTGCTCACTGTGCACCTTGCTCACTGTGCACCTTGCTCACTGTGCACCTTGCTCACTGTGCACCTTGCTCACTGTGCACCTTGCTCACTGTGCACCTTGCTCACTGTGCACCTTGCTCACTGTGCACCTTGCTCACTGTGCACCTTGCTCACTGTGCACCTTGCTCACTGTGCACCTTGCTCACTGTGCACCTTGCTCACTGTGCACCTTGCTCACTGTGCACCTTGCTCACTGTGCACCTTGCTCACTGTGCACCTTGCTCACTGTGCACCTTGCTCACTGTGCACCTTGCTAACTGTGCACCTTGCTCACTGTGCACCTTGCTCACTGTGCACCTTGCTCACTGTGCACCTTGCTCACTGTGCACCTTGCTCACTGTGCACCTTGCTCACTGTGCACCTTGCTCACTGTGCACCTTGCTCACTGTGCACCTTGCTCACTGTGCACCTTGCTCACTGTGCACCTTGCTCACTGTGCACCTTGCTCACTGTGCACCTTGCTCACTGTGCACCTTGCTCACTGTGCACCTTGCTCACTGTGCACCTTGCTCACTGTGCACCTTGCTCACTGTGCACCTTGCTCACTGTGCACCTTGCTCACTGTGCACCTTGCTAACTGTGCACCTTGCTCACTGTGCACCTTGCTCACTGTGCACCTTGCTCACTGTGCACCTTGCTCACTGTGCACCTTGCTCACTGTGCACCTTGCTCACTGTGCACCTTGCTAACTGTGCACCTTGCTCACTGTGCACCTTGCTCACTGTGCACCTTGCTCACTGTGCACCTTGCTCACTGTGCACCTTGCTCACTGTGCACCTTGCTCACTGTGCACCTTGCTCACTGTGCACCTTGCTCACTGTGCACCTTGCTCACTGTGCACCTTGCTCACTGTGCACCTTGCTCACTGTGCATCTTGCTCACTGTGCATCTTGCTCACTGTGCACCTTGCTCACTGTGCATCTTGCTCACTGTGCACCTTGCTCACTGTGCACCTTGCTCACTGTGCACCTTGCTCACTGTGCACCTTGCTCACTGTGCACCTTGCTCACTGTGCACCTTGCTCACTGTGCACCTTGCTCACTGTGCACCTTGCTCACGGTGCACCTTGCTCACTGGGCACCTTGCTCTCTGTGAACCTTGCTCACTGTGCACCTTGCTCACTGTGCACCTTGCTCACTGTGCACCTTGATCACTGCGCACCTTGCTCACTGCGCACCTTGCTCACTGTGCACCTTGCTCACTGCTCACTGTGCACCTTGCTCACTGTGCACCTTGCTCACTGTGCACCTTGCTCACTGTGCACCTTGCTCACTGTGCACCTTGCTCACTGTGCACCTTGCTCACGGCACACCTTGCTCACTGTGCACCTTGCTCACTGTGCACCTTGCTCACTACGCACCTTGCTCACTGTGTACCTTGCCCACTGTGCACCTTGCTCACTGTGCACCTTGCTCACTGTGCACCTTTCTCATTGTGTATATTGCTCACTGTGCACCTTGCTCACTGTGCACCTTGCTCACTGTGCACCTTGCTCACTGTGCACCTTGCTCACTGCACACCTTGCTCATTGTGCACCTTGCTCACTCTGCACCTTGCTCACTGTGCACCTTGCTCACTGCGCACCTTGCTCACTGTGCACCTTGCTCACTGTGCACCTTGCTCACTGTGCACCTTGCTCACTGTGCACCTTGCTCACTGTGCACCTTGCTCACTGCGCACCTTGCTCACTGTGCACCTTGCTCACTGCGCACCTTGCTCACTGTGCACCTTGCTCACTGCTGCACCTTGCACCTTGCTCACTGTGCACCTTGCTCACTGCGCACCTTGCTCACTGTGCATCTTGCTCACTGCACATCTTGCACCTTGCTCACTGTGCACCTTGCTCACTGTGCACCTTGCTCACTGTGCACCTTGCTCACTGCGCACCTTGCTCACTGTGCACCTTGCTCACTGTGCACCTTGCTCACTGTGTACCTTGCTCACTGTGCACCTTGCTCACTGTGCACCTTGCTCACTGTGTACCTTGCTCACTGTGCACCTTGCTCACTGTGCACCTTGCTCACTGTGCACCTTGCTCACTGTGCACCTTGCTCACTGTGCACCTTGCTCACTGTGCACCTTGCTCACTGTGCACCTTGCTCACTGTGCACCTTGCTCACTGCGCACCTTGCTCACTGTGCACCTTGCTCACTGTGCACCTTGCTCACTGTGCACCTTGCTCACTGTGCACCTTGCTCACTGTGCACCTTGCTCACTGTGCACCTTGCTCACTGTGCACCTTGCTCACTGTGCACCTTGCTCACTGTGCACCTTGCTCACTGTGCACCTTGCTCACTGTGCACCTTGCTCACTGTGCACCTTGCTCACTGTGCACCTTGCTCACTGTGCACCTTGCTCACTGTGCACCTTGCTCACTGTGCACCTTGCTCACTGTGTACCTTGCTCACTGTGCACCTTGCTCACTGTGCACCTTGCTCACTGTGCACCTTGCTCACTGCGCACCTTGCTCACTGTGCACCTTGCTCACTGTGCACCTTGCTCACTGTGCACCTTGCTCACTGTGCACCTTGCTCACTGTGCACCTTGCTCACTGTGCACCTTGCTCACTGTGCACCTTGCTCACTGTGCACCTTGCTCACTGTGCACCTTGCTCACTGTGCACCTTGCTCACTGTGCACCTTGCTAACTGTGCACCTTGCTCACTGTGCACCTTGCTCACTGTGCACCTTGCTCACTGTGCACCTTGCTCACTGTGCACCTTGCTCACTGTGCACCTTGCTCACTGTGCACCTTGCTCACTGTGCACCTTGCTCACTGTGCACCTTGCTCACTGTGCACCTTGCTAACTGTGCGCCTTGCTCACTGTGCACCTTGCTCACTGTGCACCTTGCTCACTGTGCACCTTGCTCACTGCACCTTGCTCACTGCGCACCTTGCTCACTGTGCACCTTGCTCACTGTGCACCTTGCTCACTCTGCACCTTGCTCACTGTGCACCTTGCTCACTGCGCACCTTGCTCACTGTGCACCTTGCTCACTGTGCACCTTGCTCACTGTGCACCTTGCTCACTGTGCACCTTGCTCACTGTGCACCTTGCTCACTGCGCACCTTGCTCACTGTGCACCTTGCTCACTGTGCACCTTGCTCACTGTGCACCTTGCTCACTGTGCACCTTGCTCACTGTGCACCTTGCTCACTGTGCACCTTGCTCACTGTGCACCTTGCTCACTGTGCACCTTGCTCACTGTGCACCTTGCTCACTGTGCACCTTGCTCACTGTGCACCTTGCTCACTGTGCACCTTGCTCACTGTGCACCTTGCTCACTGCGCACCTTGCTCACTGCGCACCTTGCTCACTGTGCACCTTGCTCACTGTGCACCTTGCTCACTGTGCACCTTGCTCACTGTGCACCTTGCTCACTGTGCACCTTGCTCACTGTGCACCTTGCTCACTGTGCACCTTGCTCACTGTGCACCTTGCTCACTGTGCACCTTGCTCACTGTGCACCTTGCTCACTGTGCACCTTGCTAACTGTGCACCTTGCTCACTGTGCACCTTGCTCACTGTGCACCTTGCTCACTGTGCACCTTGCTCACTGTGCACCTTGCTCACTGTGCACCTTGCTAACTGTGCACCTTGCTCACTGTGCACCTTGCTCACTGTGCACCTTGCTCACTGTGCACCTTGCTCACTGTGCACCTTGCTCACTGTGCACCTTGCTCACTGTGCACCTTGCTCACTGTGGACCTTGCTCACTGTGCACCGTGCTCACTGTGCACCTTGCTCACTGTGCACCTTGCTCACTGCACCTTGCTCACTGTGCACCTTGCTCACTGTGCACCTTGCTCACTGTGCACCTTGCTAACTGTGCACCTTGCTCACTGTGCACCTTGCTCACTGTGCACCTTGCTCACTGTGCACCTTGCTCACTGTGCACCTTGCTCACTGTGCACCTTGCTCACTGTGCACCTTGCTCACTGTGCACCTTGCTCACTGTGCACCTTGCTCACTGTGCACCTTGCTCACTGCGCACCTTGCTCACTGTGCACCTTGCTCACTGTGCACCTTGCTCACTGTGCACCTTGCTCACTGTGTACCTTGCTCACTGTGCACCTTGCTCACTGTGCACCTTGCTCACTGTGCACCTTGCTCACTGTGCACCTTGCTCACTGTGCACCTTGCTCACTGTGCACCTTGCTCACTGTGCACCTTGCTCACTGTGCACCTTGCTCACTGTGCATCTTGCTCACTGTGCACCTTGCTCACTGTGCACCTTGCTCACTGTGCACCTTGCTCACTGTGCACCTTGCTCACTGTGCACCTTGCTCACTGTGCACCTTGCTCACTGCGCACCTTGCTCACTGCGCACCTTGCTCACTGTGCACCTTGTTCACTGTGCACCTTGCTCACTGCGCACCTTGCTCAATGCGCACCTTGCTCAATGCGCACCTTGCTCACTGCGCACCTTGCTCACTGCGGACCTTGCTCACTGCGCACCTTGCTCACTGCGCACCTTGCTCACTGCGCACCTTGCTCACTGCGCACCTTGCTCACTGCGCACCTTGCTCACTGCGCACCTTGCTCACTGTGCACCTTGCTCACTGCGCACCTTGCTCACTGCGCACCTTGCTCACTGCGCACCTTGCTCACTGCGCACCTTGCTCACTGTGTACCTTGCTCACTGTGTACCTTACTCACTGCGCATCTTGCTCACTGCGCACCTTGCTCACTGTGCATCTTGCTCACTGCACACCTTGCTCACTGCGCACCTTGCTCACTGTGCACCTTGCTCACTGTGCACCTTGCTCACTGCGCACCTTGCTCACTGTGCACCTTGCTCACTGCGCACCTTGCTCACTGTGCACCTTGCTCACTGTGCACCTTGCTCACTGTGTACCTTGCTCACTGTGCACCTTGCTCACTGTGCACCTTGCTCACTGTGCACCTTGCTCACTGTGCACCTTGCTCACTGTGCACCTTGCTCACTGTGCACCTTGCTCACTGTGCACCTTGCTCACTGTGCACCTTGCTCACTGTGCACCTTGCTCACTGTGCACCTTGCTCACTGCGCACCTTGCTCACTGTGCACCTTGCTCACTGTGCACCTTGCTCACTGTGCACCTTGCTCACTGTGCACCTTGCTCACTGCACCTTGCTCACACCTTGCTCACTGTGCACCTTGCTCACTGTGCACCTTGCTCACTGTGTACCTTGCTCACTGTGCACCTTGCTCACTGTGTACCTTGCTCACTGTGTACCTTGCTCACTGTGCACCTTGCTCACTGTGCACCTTGCTCACTGTGCACCTTGCTCACTGTGCACCTTGCTCACTGTGCACCTTGCTCACTGTGCACCTTGCTCACTGTGCACCTTGCTCACTGTGCACCTTGCTCACTGTGCACCTTGCTCACTGTGCACCTTGCTCACTGTGCACCTTGCTCACTGTGCACCTTGCTCACTGTGTACCTTGCTCACTGTGCACCTTGCTCACTGTGTACCTTGCTCACTGTGCACCTTGCTCACTCACTGTGCACCTTGCTCACTGTGCACCTTGCTCACTCTCACACCTTGCACCGTGCTCACTGTGTACCTTGCTCACTGTGCACCTTGCTCACTGTGTACCTTGCCCACTGTGCACCTTGCTCACTGTGTACCTTGCTCACTGTGCACCTTGCTCACTGTGCACCTTGCTCACTGTGCACCTTGTGCACCTTGCTCACTGTGTACCTTGCTCACTGTGCACCTTGTGCGCCGTGCTCACTGTGCACCTTGCTCACTGTGCACCTTGCTCACTGCGCACCTTGCTCACTGTGCACCTTGCTCACTGTGCACCTTGCTCACTGTGCACCTTGCTCACTGTGCACCTTGCTCACTGTGCACCTTGCTCACTGTGCACCTTGCTCACTGTGCACCTTGCTCACTGTGCACCTTGCTCACTGTGCACCTTGCTCACTGTGCACCTTGCTCACTGTGCACCTTGCTCACTGTGCACCTTGCTCACTGTGCACCTTGCTCACTGTGCACCTTGCTCACTGTGCACCTTGCTCACTGTGCACCTTGCTCACTGTGCACCTTGCTCACTGCACACCTTGCTCACTGTGCACCTTGCTCACTGTGCACCTTGCTCACTGTGCACCTTGCTCACTGCACACCTTGCTCACTGTGCACCTTGCTGCGCACACCTTGCTCACTGTGTACCTTGCTCACTGTGCACCTTGCTCACTGAGCACCTTGCTCACTGTGAACCTTGCTCACTGTGCACCTTGCTCACACCTTGCTCACTGTGTACCTTGCTCACCTTGCTCACTGTGCACCTTGCTCACTGTGCACCTTGCTCACTGTGCACCTTGCTCACTGTGTACCTTGCTCACTGTGTACCTTGCTCACTGTGCACCTTGCTCACTGTGCACCTTGCTCACTTGTACCTTCTCACTGTACCTTGCTCACTGTGTACCTTGCTCACTGTGTACCTTGCTCACTGTGCACCTTGCTCACTGTGTACCTTGCTCACTACGCACCTTGCTCACTGCGCACCTTGCTCACTGTGTACCTTGCTCACTGTGCACCTTGCTCACTGTGCACCTTGCTCACTGTGTACCTTGCTCACTGCGCACCTTGCTACCTGCGCACCTTGCTCACTGTGCATCTTGCTCACTGCACCTTGCTCACTGTGCACCTTGCTCACTGTGCACCTTGCTCACTCTGCACCTTGCTCACTGTGGACCTTGCTCACTGTGCACCTTGCTCACTGCGCACTTTGCCTACTGTGCACCTTGCTCACTGTGCACTTTGCTCACTGTGCACCTTTCTCACTGTGCACCTTGCTCACTGTGCACCTTGCTCACTGTGTACCTTGCTCACTGTCCACCTTGCTCACTGTGCACCTTGCTCACTGTGCACCTTGCTCACTGTGCACCTTGCTCACTGTGCACCTTGCTCACTGTGCACCTTGCTCACTGTGCACCTTGCTCACTGTGCACCTTGCTCACTGCGCACCTTGCTCACTGTGCACCTTGCTCACTGTGCACCTTGCTCACTGTGCACCTTGCTCACTGTGCACCTTGCTCACTGTGCACCTTGCTCACTGTGCACCTTGCTCACTGTGCACCTTGCTCACTGCGCACCTTGCTCACTGTGCACCTTGCTCACTGCGCACCTTGCTCACTGTGCACCTTGCTCACTGTGCACCTTGCTCACTGTGTACCTTGCTCACTGTGCACCTTGCTCACTGTGCACCTTGCTCACTGTGCATCTTGCTCACTGTGCACCTTGCTCACTGTGCACCTTGCTCACTGTGCACCTTGCTCACTGTGCACCTTGCTCACTGCGCACCTTGCTCACTGTGCACCTTGCTCACTGTGCACCTTGCTCACTGCGCACCTTGCTCACTGTGCACCTTGCTCACTGTGCACCTTGCTCACTGCGCACCTTGCTCACTGTGCACCTTGCTCACTGTGCACCTTGCTCACTGTGCACCTTGCTCACTGTGCACCTTGCTCACTGTGCACCTTGCTCACTGTGCACCTTCCTCACTGGGCACCTTGCAAACTGTGCACCTTGCTCACTGCTCACTGTGCACCTAGCTCACTGTGCACCTTGCTCACTGTGCACCTTGCTCACTGTGCATCTTGCTCACTGTGCACCTTGCTCACTGTGCACCTTGCTCACTGTGCACCTTGCTCACTGTGTACCTTGCTCACTGTGCACCTTGCTCACTGTGCACCTTGCTCACTGTGCACCTTGCTCTCTGTGCACCTTGCTCACTGTGCACCTTTCTCACTTCTCACCTTGCTCACTGTGCACCTTGCTCACTGCGCACCTTGCTAACTGTGCACATTGCTCACTGTACACTTTGCTCACTGTGCACCTTGCTCACTGTGCACCTTGCTCACTGTGCACCTTGCTCACTGCACACCTTGCTCACTGTGCACCTTGCTCACTGTGCACCTTGCTCACTGTGCACCTTGCTCACTGTGCACCTTGCTCACTGTGCACCTTGCTCACTGCACACCTTGCTCATTGTGCAACTTGCTCACCGTGCACCTGGCTCACTGTGCACCTGGCTCATTGCATACCTTGCACACTGTGCACATTGCTCACTGTGCACCTTGCTCACTGTGCACCTTGCTCACTGTGCACCTTGCTCACTGTGCACCTTGCTCACTCTGCACCTTGCTCACTGTGCACCTTGCTCACTGTGCACCTTGCTCACTGTGCACCTTGTTCACTGTGCACCTTGCTCATTGTGCACCTTACTCACTGCGCACCTTGCTCACTGCGCACCTTGCTCACTGTGCAACTTGCTCACTGTGCACCTTGCTCACTGTGCACCTTGCTCACTGCGCACCTTGCTCACTGTGCACCTTGCTCACTGTGCACCTTTCTCACTGTGCACCTTGCTCACTGCGCACATTGCTCACTGCGCACCTTGCTCACTGTGCACCTTGTTCACTGTGCACCTTGCTCACTGCGCACCTTGCTCACTGTGCACCTTGCTCACTGTGCACCTTGCTCACTGTGCACCTTGCTCACTGAGCACCTTGCTCACTGAGCACCTTGCTCACTGCGCACCTTGCTCACTGCGCACCTTGCTCACTGCATCTTGCACCTTGCTCACTGCGCACCTTGCTCACTGTGCACCTTGCTCACTGCGCACCTTGCTCACTGTGCACCTTGCTCACTGTGCACCTTGCTCACTGTGCACCTTGCTCACTGTGTACCTTGCTCACTGCGCACCTTGCTCACTGTGCACCTTGCTCACTGTGCACCTTGCTCACTTGCACCTTGCTCACTGTGCACCTTGCTCACTGTGCACCTTGCTCACTGTGCACCTTGCTCACTGTGCACCTTGCTCACTGTGCACCTTGCTCACTGCGCACCTTGCTCACTGTGCACCTTGCTCACTGCGCACCTTGCTCACTGTGCACCTTGCTCACTGTGCACCTTGCTCACTGTGCACCTTGCTCACTGTGCACCTTGCTCACTGTGCACCTTGCTCACTGTGCACCTTGCTCACTGCGCACCTTGCTCACTGTGCACCTTGCTCACTGTGCACCTTGCTCACTGTGCACCTTGCTCACTGTGCACCTTGCTCACTGCGCACCTTGCTCACTGCGCACCTTGCTCACTGTGCACCTTGCTCACTGCGCACCTTGCTCACTGTGCACCTTGCTCACTGTGCACCTTGCTCACTGTGCACCTTGCTCACTGTGCACCTTGCTCACTGTGCACCTTGCTCACTGCGCACCTTGCTCACTGTGCACCTTGCTCACTGCGCACCTTGCTCACTGCGCACCTTGCTCACTGTGCACCTTGCTCACTGTGTACCTTGCTCACTGTGCACCTTGCTCACTGTGCACCTTGCTCACTGTGCACCTTGCTCACTGTGCACCTTGCTCACTGTGCACCTTGCTCACTGCGCACCTTGCTCACTGTGCACCTTGCTCACTGTGCACCTTGCTCACTGTGCACCTTGCTCACTGTGCACCTTGCTCACTGTGCACCTTGCTCACTGCGCACCTTGCTCACTGTGCACCTTGCTCACTGTGCACCTTGCTCACTGTGCACCTTGCTCACTGTGCACCTTGCTCACTGTGCACCTTGCTCACTGTGCACCTTGCTCACTGTGCACCTTGCTCACTGTGCACCTTGCTCACTGCGCACCTTGCTCACTGTGCACCTTGCTCACTGTGCACCTTGCTCACTGTGCACCTTGCTCACTGTGCACCTTGCTCACTGTGCACCTTGCTCACTGTGCACCTTGCTCACTGTGCACCTTGCTCACTGTGCACCTTGCTCACTGTGCACCTTGCTCACTGTGCACCTTGCTCACTGTGCACCTTGCTCACTGTGCACCTTGCTCACTGTGCACCTTGCTCACTGTGCACCTTGCTCACTCTGCACCTTGCTCACTGTGCACCTTGCTCACTGCACACCTTGCTCACTGTGCACCTTGCTCACTGCGCACCTTGCTCACTGTGCACCTTGCTCACTGCACACCTTGCTCACTGTGCACCTTGCTCACTGTGCACCTTGGTCACTGCGCACCTTGCTCACTGCGCACCTTGCTCACTGTGCACCTTGCTCACTGCGCACCTTGCTCACTGTGCACCTTGCTCACTGTGCACCTTGCTCACTGCGCACCTTGCTCACTGCGCACCTTGCTCACTGTGCACCTTGCTCACTGCGCACCTTGCTCACTGTGCACCTTGCTCACTGTGCACCTTGCTCACTGCGCACCTTGCTCACTGTGCACCTTGCTCACTGTGCACCTTGCTCACTGCGCACCTTGCTCACTGCGCACCTTGCTCACTGTGCACCTTGCTCACTGTGCACCTTGCTCACTGTGCACCTTGCTCACTGTGCACCTTGCTCACTGTGTACCTTGCTCACTGTGCACCTTGCTCACTGTGTACCTTGCTCACTGTGCACCTTGCTCACTGCGCACCTTGCTCACTGTGTACCTTGCTCACTGCGCACCTTGCTCACTGTGCACCTTGCTCACTGTGCACCTTGCTCACTGTGCACCTTGCTCACTGTGCACCTTGCTCACTGCGCACCTTGCTCACTGCGCACCTTGCTCACTGTGTACCTTGCTCACTGTGTACCTTGCTCACTGTGTACCTTGCTCACTGTGTACCTTGCTCACTGCGCACCTTGCTCACTGCGCACCTTGCTCACTGTGTACCTTGCTCACTGTGTACCTTGCTCACTGCGCACCTTGCTCACTGCGCACCTTGCTCACTGTGCACCTTGCTCACTGTGCACCTTGCTCACTGTGCACCTTGCTCACTGTGCACCTTGCTCACTGTGCACCTTGCTCACTGTGCACCTTGCTCACTGTGTACCTTGCTCACTGTGTACATTGCTCACTGCGCACTGTGCACCTTGCTCACTGTGTACCTTGCTCACTGTGTACCTTGCTCACTGTGCACCTTGCTCACTGTGTACCTTGCTCACTGTGTACCTTGCTCACTGTGCACCTTGCTCACTGTGTACCTTGCTCACTGTGCACCTTGCTCACTGTGCACCTTGCTCACTGTGCACCTTGCTCACTGTGTACCTTGCTCACTGTGTACCTTGCTCACTGTGCACCTTGCTCACTGTGCACCTTGCTCACTGTGCACCTTGCTCACTGTGCACCTTGCTCACTGTGCACCTTGCTCACTGTGCACCTTGCTCACTGTGCACCTTGCTCACTGTGTACCTTGCTCACTGTGCACCTTGCTCATTGTGCACCTTGCTAACTGTGCACCTTGCTCACTGTGCACCTTGCTAACTGTGCGCCTTGCTCACTGTGCACCTTGCTCACTGTGCACCTTGCTCACTGTGCACCTTGCTAACTGTGCACCTTGCTCACTGTGCACCTTGCTCACTGTGCACCTTGCTCACTGTGCACCTTGCTCACTGTGCACCTTGCTCACTGTGCACCTTGCTCACTGTGCACCTTGCTCACTGTGCACCTTGCTCACTGTGCACCTTGCTCACTGTGCACCTTGCTCACTGCGCACCTTGCTCACTGTGCACCTTGCTCACTGTGTACCTTGCTCACTGTGCACCTTGCTCACTGTGCACCTTGCTCACTGTGCACCTTGCTCACTGCGCACCTTGCTCACTGTGCACCTTGCTCACTGTGTACCTTGCTCACTGCGCACCTTGCTCACTGTGCACCTTGCTCACTGTGCACCTTGCTCACTGTGCACCTTGCTCACTGTGCACCTTGCTCACTGCGCACCTTGCTCACTGCGCACCTTGCTCACTGTGCACCTTGCTCACTGTGCACCTTGCTCACTGTGCACCTTGCTCACTGTGCACCTTGCTCACTGTGCACCTTGCTCACTGTGCACCTTGCTCACTGTGCACCTTGCTCACTGTGCACCTTGCTCACTGCGCACCTTGCTCACTGTGCACCTTGCTCACTGCGCACCTTGCTCACTGCGCACCTTGCTCACTGTGCACCTTGCTCACTGCGCACCTTGCTCACTGTGCACCTTGCTCACCTTGCTCACTGTGCACCTTGCTCACTGTGCACCTTGCTCACTGTGCACCTTGCTCACTGTGCACCTTGCTCACTGTGCACCTTGCTCACTGTGCACCTTGCTCACTGTGCACCTTGCTCACTGTGCACCTTGCTCACTGTGCACCTTGCTCACTGCGCACCTTGCTCACTGTGCACCTTGCTCACTGTGCACCTTGCTCACTGTGCACCTTGCTCACTCTGCACCTTGCTCACTGTTCATCTTGCTCACTGTGCACCTTGCTCACTCTGCACCTTGCTCACTGTGCACCTTGCTCACTGTGCATCTTGCTCACTGTGCACCTTGCTCACTGTGCACCTTGCTCACTGTGCACCTTGCTCACTGTGCACCTTGCTCACTGTGCACCTTGCTCACTGTGCACCTTGCTCACTGTGCACCTTGCTCACTGCACACCTTGCTCACTGTGCACCTTGCTCACTGTGCACCTTGCTCACTGTGCACCTTGCTCACTGTGCACCTTGCTCACTGTGCACCTTGCTCACTGTGCACCTTGCTCACTGTGCACCTTGCTCACTGTGCACCTTGCTCACTGTGCACCTTGCTCACTGTGCACCTTGCTCACTGTGCACCTTGCTCACTGTGCACCTTGCTCACTGCGCACCTTGCTCACTGTGCACCTTGCTCACTGTGTACCTTGCTCACTGTGCACCTTGCTCACTGTGCACCTTGCTCACTGCGCACCTTGCTCACTGTGCACCTTGCTCACTGTGCACCTTGCTCACTGTGCACCTTGCTCACTGTGTACCTTGCTCACTGCGCACCTTGCTCACTGTGTACCTTGCTCACTGTGTACCTTGCTCACTGTGCACCTTGCTCACTGTGCACCTTGCTCACTGTGTACCTTGCTCACTGTGTACCTTGCTCACTGTGCACCTTGCTCACTGTGCACCTTGCTCACTGTGCACCTTGCTCACTGTGCACCTTGCTCACTGTGCACCTTGCTCACTGTGCACCTTGCTCACTGTGCACCTTGCTCACTGCGCACCTTGCTCACTGTGCACCTTGCTCACTGTGTACCTTGCTCACTGCGCACCTTGCTCACTGTGCACCTTGCTCACTGCGCACCTTGCTCACTGCGCACCTTGCTCACTGTGTACCTTGCTCACTGCGCACCTTGCTCACTGTGCACCTTGCTCACTGTGTACCTTGCTCACTGTGTACCTTGCTCACTGTGTACCTTGCTCACTGTGCACCTTGATCACTGTGCACCTTACTCACTGTGCACCTTGCTCACTGTGCACCTTGCTCACTGCGCACCTTGCTCACTGTGCACCTTGCTCACTGTGCACCTTGCTCACTGTGCACCTTGCTCACTGTGCACCTTGCTCACTGTGCACCTTGCTCACTGTGCACCTTGCTCACTGTGCACCTTGCTCACTGTGCACCTTGCTCACTGTGCACCTTGCTCACTGTGCACCTTGCTCACTGTGCACCTTGCTCACTGTGCACCTTGCTCACTGTGCACCTTGCTCACTGTGCACCTTGCTCACTGTGCACCTTGCTCACTGTGCACCTTGCTCACTGTGCACCTTGCTCACTGTGCACCTTGCTCACTGCGCACCTTGCTCACTGTGCACCTTGCTCACTGTGCACCTTGCTCACTGTGCACCTTGCTCACTGCGCACCTTGCTCACTGTGCACCTTGCTCACTGTGCACCTTGCTCACTGCGCACCTTGCTCACTGTGCACCTTGCTCACTGTGCACCTTGCTCACTGTGCACCTTGCTCACTGTGCACCTTGCTCACTGTGCACCTTGCTCACTGTGCACCTTGCTCACTGTGCACCTTGCTCACTGCGCACCTTGCTCACTGCGCACCTTGCTCACTGTGCACCTTGCTCACTGCGCACCTTGCTCACTGTGCACCTTGCTCACTGCGCACCTTGCTCACTGTGCACCTTGCTCACTGTGCACCTTGCTCACTGTGCACCTTGCTCACTGTGCACCTTGCTCACTGCGCACCTTGCTCACTGTGCACCTTGCTCACTGCGCACCTTGCTCACTGCGCACCTTGCTCACTGTGCACCTTGCTCACTGCGCACATTGCTCACTGCGCACCTTGCTCACTGTGCACCTTGCTCACTGCGCACCTTGCTCACTGTGCACCTTGCTCACTGCGCACCTTGCTCACTGTGCACCTTGCTCACTGTGCACCTTGCTCACTGTGCACCTTGCTCACTGCGCACCTTGCTCACTGTGCACCTTGCTCACTGTGCACCTTGCTCACTGTGCACCTTGCTCACTGCGCACCTTGCTCACTGTGCACCTTGCTCACTGTGCACCTTGCTCACTGTGCACCTTGCTCACTGCGCACCTTGCTCACTGTGCACCTTGCTCACTGTGCACCTTGCTCACTGCGCACCTTGCTCACTGTGCACCTTGCTCACTGTGCACCTTGCTCACTGTGCACCTTGCTCACTGTGCACCTTGCTCACTGTGCACCTTGCTCACTGTGCACCTTGCTCACTGTGCACCTTGCTCACTGTGCACCTTGCTCACTGCGCACCTTGCTCACTGTGTACCTTGCTCACTGTGCACCTTGCTCACTGTGCACCTTGCTCACTGTGCACCTTGCTCACTGTGCACCTTGCTCACTGCGCACCTTGCTCACTGTGCACCTTGCTCACTGTGTACCTTGCTCACTGTGCACCTTGCTCACTGCGCACCTTGCTCACTGTGCACCTTGCTCACTGTGCACCTTGCTCACTGTGCACCTTGCTCACTGTGCACCTTGCTCACTGTGTACCTTGCTCACTCTGCACCTTGCTCACTGCGCACCTTGCTCACTGTGCACCTTGCTCACTGTGCACCTTGCTCACTGTGCACCTTGCTCACTGTGCACCTTGCTCACTGTGCACCTTGCTCACTGCGCACCTTGCTCACTGTGCACCTTGCTCACTGCGCACCTTGCTCACTGTGTACCTTGCTCACTGTGCACCTTGCTCACTGTGCACCTTGCTCACTGTGCACCTTGCTCACTGTGCACCTTGCTCACTGTGCACCTTGCTCACTGCGCACCTTGCTCACTGTGCACCTTGCTCACTGCGCACCTTGCTCACTGTGTACCTTGCTCACTGTGCACCTTGCTCACTGTGCACCTTGCTCACTGCGCACCTTGCTCACTGTGTACCTTGCTCACTGTGTACCTTGCTCACTGCGCACCTTGCTCACTGTGTACCTTGCTCACTGTGCACCTTGCTCACTGTGTACCTTGCTCACTGTGTACCTTGCTCACTGTGTACCTTGCTCACTGTGTACCTTGCTCACTGTGTACCTTGCTCACTGTGTACCTTGCTCACTGTGTACCTTGCTCACTGTGTACCTTGCTCATTGTGTACCTTGCTCACTGTGCACCTTGCTAACTGTGCACCTTGCTCACTGTGCACCTTGCTCACAGTCGCATCGTTGATGTAGACTATTAACAATGTTATAATAATAATTCTTATTTCAACTACTACATAACACAAGTTACTGAGACCGTAGCTGACGTCAGTGGCACTATAGTAAGTCTGGTTATGTACAGCATTTCCCGCAACTTGGGTTAATCTTGTCCCCAGGATGCGACCCACATAGTCGACTAACACCCAGGAACCTACTTACTGCTAGGTGAGCAGGGAACACAGGTGTAATTCGACTAACACCTATGTACCTACTTACTGCTAGGTGAACAGGGAATCCAGATATAAGTCAACTAACACCCAGGTACCCACTTACTGCTATGTGAATAGTGACAACAAGTATAAGGTGACTAGCACCTAGGTACCTACTTACTGCTAGGTGAACATTGACAGCAGGTATCTTAAGGAAACGCCCAATATTTCCACCCGTACCAGCTATGAAACTACGGACGCTGAGTGCGTGAGCCGAGTGCGCTACCAGCCGAGCAACGGGACACCGTTGCTGTAGCCTTTTCATTTTTTTTCTCAACAGAAACTAACATATTGCAGCCAATGAAGAGGCGGGGCCAGGAACTATGACTCGACTCTTCCAACCACAATTAGGTGAGCCGGTACCGTGTTAATACCAGACCACCACTGATCTTCCTCTCACTCCCCCCCCCATACAACTTGCACCACCCCTCTCCAGTATATGACCCATACAGGTTTGGCGCTTGTTTTATTTTTTTTAATATATTTTAAATCCTCCATCGTGCCCGTCACTGAATTATTACAGATGGGACCCCTTTCTAAGACCCCTTTTTTATATTCATACGAAAGTGGGTCCAGACAGACATTATAGATGTTCCAGACTATGTTCCAGACTATGTTCCAGACTATGTTCCAGACTATGTTCCAGACTATGTTCCAGACTATGTTCCAGACTATGTTCCAGACTATGTTCCAGACTATGTTCCAGACTATGTTCCAGACTATGTAGCTGGAGTCTTCTCCAGGCTGAGGGACTGACCACCTCAAAACTACATCTTCTAGGGTGATGGACTGATTACATCGTCTTCACATCTTCAACTGCTTCTGCTGTCTTCTCGGTATTAGACCGAAGAAGTCTACTGTGTGGGTGAAATGTTAAGGAATGAAGATACCTAACTGTCGCACATGTCTTATCAATTTTTATAACTGGCCAGAGGAAGCATAAATTATCTCATGTTTCATGACTGAGTTTCAATAACTGGTTCAGAAACCCAACAAGTTGATAAATGTGACAGAAACTTGGGTATCTTTATTCTGGAAACGTTTCGGTAGCCAGTGGCTCTCTGCACACGACTGAAAAAGCTACTTTCCTGGCTAAAGGTTTCTTCTTCATGATAGGTCTCTAGGAGGAAAGAAATGATACAAAATAAAAACACGATGGATAAAGACACAAATGCAGTATATTTCGTTGCTTTATTGACTACGTTTCGCCCACTGTGTGGGATTTATCAAGTCACAAACGGTTATATTTATGACTTGATGAAGGCCACTTTGTGGGCGAAACATTGTCAATAAATTATCGCATTATACTGCATATGTGTCATTAACCACGTGTTTCCAGAGTCTATCAGTGAGTTCCTCTCCAGCCATCACGACACGCGGTAAATTATGTATTGTGGTGTTGTCTGGCGTCAGGTGACTCCTGTGTCACTCGCTGTCTGCCTCAGACAACTGCTGTTTAAGTCGTCTGTTTGTCTGCCTCAGACAACTGCTGTTTAAGTCGTCTGTTTGTCTGCCTAAGACAACTGTTTAAATCGTCTGTTTGTCTGCCTCAGACAACTGCTGTTTAAGTCGTCTGTTTGTCTGCCTCAGACAACTGCTGTTTAAGTCGTCTGTTTGTCTGCCTCAGACAACTGCTGTTTAAGTCGTCTGTTTGTCTGCCTCAGACAACTGCTGTTTAAGTCGTCTGTTTGTCTGCCTCAGACAACTCTTTAAATCGTCTGTTTGTCTGCCTCAGACAACTGCTGTTTAAGTCGTCTGTTTGTCTGCCTCAGACAACTCTTTAAATCGTCTGTTTGTCTGCCTCAGACAACTGCTGTTTAAATCGTCTGTTTGTCTGCCTCAGACAACTGTTTAAGTCGTCTGTTTGTCTGCCTAAGACAACTGTTTAAATCGTCTGTTTGTCTGCCTCAGACAACTGCTGTTTAAGTCGTCTGTTTGTCTGCCTCAGACAACTGCTGTTTAAATCGTCTGTTTGTCTGCCTCAGACAACTGTTTAAATCGTCTGTTTGTCTGCCTCAGACAACTGCTGTTTAAGTCGTCTGTTTGTCTGCCTCAGACAACTGTTTAAATCGTCTGTTTGTCTGCCTCAGACAACTGCTGTTTAAGTCGTCTGTTTGTCTGCCTCAGACAACTGTTTAAATCGTCTGTTTGTCTGCCTCAGACAACTGTTTAAATCGTCTGTTTGTCTGCCTCAGACAACTGCTGTTTAAATCGTCTGTCTGCCTCAGACAACTGTTTAAATCGTCTGTTTGTCTGCCTCAGACAACTGTTTAAATCGTCTGCTTGTCTGCCTCAGACAACTGTTTAAATCGTCTGTTTGTCTGCCTCAGACAACTGTTGTGTCAGCCTTGATGGTCGGGTTCAAGCTCTTGATCCCAGAAAATCGACCTCTCCTTCACTTTATTGAATTGAACCTGACTGCGCACACCCTCTCCCCTCGATCTCAAGGGTTGAATGACCCGGACGGGTTTAGCGCATCTCCTTGAGGTTAATGATGATGATACTAATCTTGAACAATAATCGCCGCACTTTTTGCTGGTCATTTGCAGACTTGACCTATAAAGCAATGACTGTTTTCCCAAGTAAGTCCAGTGCAAAGTTACTAGATACTAGCATAGCTTAGCTTAACTTAGGCTAGCATAATCTACCATAATCTAGTCTAGGCTAAACAAGCCTAAGATTATATAAGAAGAGAGATAAGATATGTTGGAATTTTTAACCCGGAATTGGGAGGGTTATCCACCCAGGATAACCCAGGGAAGGAGGGTTAACCACCCAGGATTACCAGGAGTAGACAGGGTTATCTACCCAAGATAAAATAAAGTCAGTGCGTTATCGAGGACTGTCTGGCTTATTTCCATTGTGGTCCTTCAATCTTGTCTCCCAGGATGCCACCCACACCAGTCCACTAACAACCAGATACCTACTTACTACTAGGTGAACAAGGACTGGTGAAAACTAACACCCAGATACCTACTTACTGTTAGGTGAACAAGGACAGAAGGTGTAAGGTAACTAACACCCAGATACCTGCTTACTGCTAGGTGAACAAGGACAGGTGCAACTAACACCCAGATACCTACTTACTGCAAGGTGAACAAGGACAGGTGTAAACTAACACCCAGGTACCTATTTAGTGCTATGTGAATAAGGACAGCAGGTGTAAGGTAACTAACACCCAGGTACCTACTTACTGCTAGGTGAACAGTGACAGCAGGTATAAGGTAACTAACACCCAGGTACCTACTTACTGCTAAGTGAACAGTGACAGTAGGTGTAAGGTAACTAACACCCAGGTACCTACTTACTGCTAGGTGAATAGTGACAGCAGGTGTAGGGTAACTAACACCCAGGTACCTACTTACTGCTAGGTGAACAGTGACAGCAGGTGTAAGGTAACTAACACCCAAATACCTACTTACTGCTAGGTGAACAGTGACAGCAGGTGTAAGGTAACTAACACCCAGGTACCGACTTACTGCTAGGTGAACAGTGACAGCAGGTGTAAGGTAACTAACACCCAAATACCTACTTACTGCTAGGTGAACAGTGACAGCAGGTGTAAGGAAACAGGAGTAACATTTCCTCCCGGCTGGGGAGTGAACCACAGACACTCAGTGTGTTAGCAGTCGAGTGCGCTGCCAACCTAGCCACAGGACACCTAACCAAGACTAGCCTAGCCTGGCCTAGCCTAGCTAAGTCTAGCCTAGCCAAGTCTAGGATGAGTGAAGACACTCAGGATGAGCGAAGACACTCAGGGTGAGTGAAGACACTCAGAGTGAGTGAGAGACACTCAGGGTGAGTGAAGACACTCAGGGTGAGTGAAGACACTCAGGATGAGTGAGAGACACTCAGGGTGAGTGAAGACACTCAGGGCGAGTGAAGACACTCAGGGTGAGTGAAGACACTCAGGGTGAGTGAAGACACTCAGGGTGAGTAAAGACACTCAGGATGAGTGAGAGACACTCAGGGTGAGTGAGAGACACTCAGGGTGAGTGAGAGACACTCAGGGTGGGTGAAGGCACTCAGGGTGAGTGAAGACACTCAGGATGAGTGAGAGACACTCAGGGTGAGTGAGACACTCAGGGTGAGTGAGAGACACTCAGGGTGAGTGAGAGACACTCAGGGTGAGTGAAGACACTCAGGGTGAGTGAAGACACTCAGGATGAGTGAGAGACACTCAGGGTGAGTGAGAGATACTCAGGGTTAGTGAAGACACTCAGGATGAGTGAGAGACACTCAGGGTGAGTGAGAGATACTCAGGGTTAGTGAAGACACTCAGGATGAGTGAGAGACACTCAGGGTAAGTGAGAGACACTCAGGGTGAGTGAGAGACACTCAGGGTGAGTGAGAGACACTCAGGGTGAGTGAGAGACACTCAGGGTGAGTGAAGACACTCAGGGTGAGTGAAGACACTCAGGATGAGTGAATACACTCAGGGTGAGTGAGAGACACACAGGGTGATTGAAGACACTCAGGATGAGTGAGAGACACTCAGGGTGAGTGAGAGACACTCAGGGTGAGTGAGAGACACTCAGGGTGAGTGAAGACACTCATAATGAGTGAGAGACACTCAGGGTGAGTGAGAGACACTCAGGGTGAGTGAAGACATTCAGGATGAGTGAGAGACACTCAGGGTGAGTGAAGACATTCAGGATGAGTGAGAGACACTCAGGGTGAGTGAGAGACGCTCAGGGTGAGTGAAGACACTCAGGGTGAGTGAAGACACTCAGGATGAGTGAGAGACACTCAGGGTGAGTGAGAGACACTCAGGGTGAGTGAAGACACTCAGGGTGAGTGAAGACACTCAGGGTGAGTGAAGACACTCAGGGTGAGTGAAGACACTCAGAGTGAGTGAAGACACTCAGGGCGAGTGAGAGACACTCAGGGCGAGTGAAGACACTCAGGGTGAGTGAAAACACTCAGGGTGAGTGAAGACACTCAGGGCGAGTGAAGACACTCAGGGTGAGTGAAGACACTCAGGGTGAGTGAGAGACACTCAGGATGAGTGAAGACACTCAGGGTGAGTGAGAGACACTCAGGGTGAGTGAAGACACTCAGGGTGAGTGAAGACACTCAGGGTGAGTGAGAGACACTCAGGGTGAGTGAAGACACTCAGGGTGAGTGAAGACACTCAGGGTGAGTGAAGACACTCAGGGTGAGTGAAGACACTCAGGGTGAGTGAAGACACTCAGGGTGAGTGAAGACACTCAGGGTGAGTGAGAGACACTCAGTGTGAGTGAAGACACTCAGGGTGAGTGAAGACACTCAGGGTGAGTGAAGACACCCAGGGTGAGTGAAGACACTCAGGGTGAGTGAAGACACTCAGGGTGAGTGAAGACACTCAGGGTGAGTGAAGACACTCAGGGTGAGTGAAGACACTCAGGATGAGTGAGAGACACTCAGGGTGAGTGAGAGACACTCAGGGTGAGTGAAGACACTCAATATGAGTGAAGACACTCAGGGTGAGTGAGAGACACTCAGGGTGAGTGAAGACACTCAGGACGAGTGAGAGACACTCAGGGGGAGTGAGAGACACTCAGGGCGAGTGAAGACACTCAGGGTGAGTGAAGACACTCAGGGTGAGTGAAGACACTCAGGGTGAGTGAAGACACTCAGGGTGAGTGAAGACACTCAGGGTGAGTGAGAGACACTCAGGGTGAGTGAAGACACTCAGGGTGAGTGAGAGACACTCAGGGTGAGTGAAGACACTCAGGATGAGTGAGAGACACTCAGGGTGAGTGAGAGACACTCAGGGTGAGTGAAGACACTCAGGGTGAGTGAGAGACACTCAGGTTGAGTGAAGACACTCAGGGTGAGTGAGAGACACTCAGGGTGAGTGAGAGATGCTCTCACCAGTCAGATAAGACACTCAGAGTGAGTGAAGACACTCAGGGTGAGTGAAGACACTCAGGGTGAGTGAAGACACCCAGGGTGAGTGAAGACACTCTGGGTGAGTGAAGACACTCAGGGTGAGTGAAGACACTCAGGGTGAGTGAAGACACTCAGGATGAGTGAGAGACACTCAAGGTGAGTGAAGACACTCAGGGTGAGTGAAGACACCCAGGGTGAGTGAAGACACTCAGGGTGAGTGAAGACACTCAGGGTGAGTGAAGACACTCAGGGTGAGTGAAGACACTCAGGATGAGTGAGAGACACTCAGGGTGAGTGAGAGACACTCAGGGTGAGTGAGAGACACCCAGGGTGAGTGAGAGACACTCAGGGTGAGTGAAGACACTCAGGGTGAGTGAAGACACTCAATATGAGTGAAGATACTCAGGGTGAGTGAGAGACACTCAGGGTGAGTGAAGACACTCAGGACGAGTGAGAGACACTCAGGGGGAGTGAGAGACACTCAGGGCGAGTGAAGACACTCAGGGTGAGTGAAGACACTCAGGGTGAGTGAAGACACTCAGGGTGAGTGAAGACACTCAGGGTGAGTGAAGACACTCAGGATGAGTGAGAGACACTCATGATGAGTGAAGACACTCACGGTGAGTGAAGACACTCAGGGTGAGTGAAGACACTCAGGGTGAGTGAGAGACACTCAGGGTGAGTGAAGACACTCAGGGTGAGTGAAGACACTCAGGGTGAGTGAAGACACTCAGGGTGAGTGAAGACACTCAGGGTGAGTGAAGACACTCAGGGTGAGTGAAGACACTCAGGGTGAGTGAAGACACTCAGGGTGAGTGAAGGCACTCAGGGTGAGTGAGAGACACTCAGGTTGAGTGAAGACACTCAGGGTGAGTGAGAGACACTCAGGATGAGTGAGAGATGCTCTCACCAGTCAGATAAGACACTCAGGATGAGTGAGAGATGCTCTCACCAGTCAGATAAGACACTCAGAGTGAGTGAGAGATGCTCTCACCAGTCAGATAAGACACTCAGGATGAGTGAGAGATGCTCTCACCAGTCAGATAAGACACTCAGGATGAGTGAGACATGCTCTCACCAGTCAGATAAGACACTCAGGATGAGTAGGAGATGCTCTCACCAGTCAGATAAGACACTCAGGATGAGTGAGAGATGCTCTCACCAGTCAGATAAGACACTCAGGATGAGTAAGAGATGCTCTCACCAGTCAGATAAGACACTCAGGATGAGTAAGAGATGCTCTCACCAGTCAGATAAGACACTCAGAGTGAGTGAGAGATGCTTTCACCAGTCAGATAAGACACTCAGGGTGAGTGAGAGATGCTCTCACCAGTCAGATAAGACACTCAGAGTGAGTGAGAGATGCTCTCACCAGTCAGATAAGACACTCAGGATGAGTAAGAGATGCTCTCACCAGTCAGATAAGACACTCAGGATGAGTGAGAGATGCTCTCACCAGTCAGATAAGACACTCAGGGTGAGTGAGAGATGCTCTCACCAGTCAGATAAGACACTCAGGATGAGTGAGAGATGCTCTCACCAGTCAGATAAGACACTCAGGGTGAGTGAGAGATGCTCTCACCAGTCAGATAAGACACTCAGGATGAGTAAGAGATGCTCTCACCAGTCAGATAAGACGCTCAGGGTGGGTGAGTAATTCTCTCACCAGTCAGATAAGACACTCAGGATGAGTGAGAGATGCTCTCATGAGTCAGATAAGACACTCAGGGTGGGTGAGAGATTCATTCACCAGTCACATAAGACACTCAGGGTGAGTGAGAGATGCTCTCACCAGTCAGATAAGACACTCAGGATGAGAGAGATGCTCTCACCAGTCAGATAAGACACTCAGGGTGAGTGAGACATGCTCTCAGCAGTCAGATAAGATACTCAGGATGAGGGAGAGATGCTCTCATGAGTCAGATAAGACACTCAGGGTGGGTGAGAGATTCTCTCACCAGTCAGATAAGACACTCAGGGTGGGTGAGTGATTCTCTCACCAGTCAGATAAGACACTCAGGATGAGTGAGAGATGCTCTCACCAGTCAGATAAGACACTCAGGGTGAGTGAGAGATGCTCTCACCAGTCAGATAAGACACTCAGGATGAGGGAGAGATGCTCTCACCAGTCAGCTAAGACACTCAGGATGAATGAGAGATGCTCTCACCAGTCAGATAAGACACTCAGGATGAGGGAGAGATGCTCTCACCAGTCAGATAAGACACTCAGGATGAGTGAGAGATGCTCTCACCAGTCAGATAAGACACTCAGGGTGAGTGAGAGATGCTCTCACCAGTCAGATAAGACACTCAGGATGAGTGAGAGATGCTCTCACCAGTCAGATAAGACACTCAGGGTGAGTGAGAGATGCTCTCACCAGTCAGATAAGACACTCAGGGTGAGTGAGAGATGCTCTCACCAGTCAGATAAGACACTCAGGATGAGTGAGAGATGCTCTCACCAGTCAGATAAGACACTCAGGGTGAGTGAGAGATGCTCTCACCAGTCAGATAAGACACTCAGGGTGAGTGAGAGATGCTCTCACCAGTCAGATAAGACACTCAGGGTGAGTGAGAGATGCTCTCACCAGTCAGATAAGACACTCAGGATGAGTGAGAGATGCTCTCACCAGTCAGATAAGACACTCAGGGTGAGTGAGAGATGCTCTCACCAGTCAGATAAGACACTCAGGATGAGTGAGAGATGCTCTCACCAGTCAGATAAGACACTCAGGGTGAGTGAGAGATGCTCTCACCAGTCAGATAAGACACTCAGGATGAGTGAGAGATGCTCTCACCAGTCAGATAAGACACTCAGGGTGAGTGAGAGATGCTCTCACCAGTCAGATAAGACACTCAGGATGAGTGAGAGATGCTCTCACCAGTCAGATAAGACACTCAGGGTGAGTGAGAGATGCTCTCACCAGTCAGATAAGACACTCAGGATGAGTGAGAGATGCTCTCACCAGTCAGATAAGACACTCAGGGTGAGTGAGAGATGCTCTCACCAGTCAGATAAGACACTCAGGATGAGTGAGAGATGCTCTCACCAGTCAGATAAGACACTCAGGGTGAGTGAGAGATGCTCTCACCAGTCAGATAAGACACTCAGGGTGAGTGAGAGATGCTCTCACCAGTCAGATAAGACACTCAGGGTGAGTGAGAGATGCTCTCACCAGTCAGATAAGACACTCAGGATGAGTGAGAGATGCTCTCACCAGTCAGATAAGACACTCAGGATGAGTGAGAGATGCTCTCACCAGTCAGATAAGACACTCAGGGTGAGTGAGAGATGCTCTCACCAGTCAGATAAGGCACTCAGGGTGATTGAGAGATGCTCTCACCAGTCAGATAAGACACTCAGGGTGAGTGAGAGATGCTCTCACCAGTCAGATAAGACACTCAGGGTGTGTGAGAGATGCTCTCACCAGTCAGTTAAGACACTCAGGATGAGTGAGAGATGCTCTCACCAGTCAGATAAGACACTCAGGGTGAGTGAGAGATGCTCTCACCAGTCAGATAAGACACTCAGGGTGAGAGAGAGATGCTCTCACCAGTCAGCTACGACACTCAGGTAGAGTCAGAGATGCTCTCACCAGTCAGATAAGACACTCAGGGTGAGTGAGAGATGCTCTCACCAGTCAGATAAGACACTCAGGATGAGTGAGAGATGCTCTCACCAGTCAGATAAGACACTCAGGGTGAGTGAGAGATGCTCTCACCAGTCAGATAAGACACTCAGGGTGAGTGAGAGATGCTCTCACCAGTCAGATAAGACACTCAGGATGAGTGAGAGATGCTCTCACCAGTCAGATAAGACACTCAGGATGAGTGAGAGATGCTCTCACCAGTCAGATAAGACACTCAGGATGAGTGAGAGATGCTCTCACCAGTCAGATAAGATACTCAGGATGAGTGAGAGATGCTCTCACCAGTCAGATAAGACACTCAGGATGAGTAAGAGATGCTCTCACCAGTCAGATAAGACACTCAGGGTGAGTGAGACATGCTCTCACCAGTCAGATAAGATACTCAGGATGAGTGAGAGATGCTCTCACCAGTCAGATAAGACACTCAGGGTGAGTGAGAGATGCTCTCACCAGTCAGATAAGACACTCAGGGTGAGTGAGAGATGCTCTCACCAGTCAGATAAGACACTCAGGGTGAGTGAGAGATGCTCTCACCAGTCAGATAAGACACTCAGGGTGAGTGAGAGATGCTCTCACCAGTCAGATAAGACACTCAGGGTGAGTGAGAGATGCTCTCACCAGTCAGATAAGACACTCAGGGTGAGTGAGAGATGCTCTCACCAGTCATATAAGACACTCAGGGTGAGTTAGAGATGTTCTAACCAGTCAGGTAAGACACTCAGGGTGAGTGAGAGATGCTCTCACCAGTCAGATAAGACACTCAGGGTGGGTGAGTGATTCTCTCACCAGTCAGATAAGACACTCAGGATGAGTGAGAGATGCTCTCACCAGTCAGATAAGACACTCAGGGTGAGTGAGAGATGCTCTCATGAGTCAGATAAGACACTCAGGGTGGGTGAGAGATTCTCTCACCAGTCAGATAAGACACTCAGGATGAGTGAGAGATGCTCTCACCAGTCAGATAAGACACTCAGGGTGAGTGAGAGATGCTCTCACCAGTCAGATAAGACACTCAGGATGAGGGAGAGATGCTCTCACCAGTCAGATAAGACACTCAGGATGAGTGAGAGATGCTCTCACCAGTCAGATAAGACACTCAGGATGAGGGAGAGATGCTCTCACCAGTCAGATAAGACACTCAGGATGAGTGAGAGATGCTCTCACCAGTCAGATAAGACACTCAGGGTGAGTGAGAGATGCTCTCACCAGTCAGATAAGACACTCAGGATGAGTGAGAGATGCTCTCACCAGTCAGATAAGACACTCAGGGTGAGTGAGAGATGCTCTCACCAGTCAGATAAGACACTCAGGGTGAGTGAGAGATGCTCTCACCAGTCAGATAAGACACTCAGGATGAGTGAGAGATGCTCTCACCAGTCAGATAAGACACTCAGGATGAGTGAGAGATGCTCTCACCAGTCAGATAAGACACTCAGGATGAGTGAGAGATGCTCTCACCAGTCAGATAAGACACTCAGGGTGAGTGAGAGATGCTCTCACCAGTCAGATAAGACACTCAGGATGAGTGAGAGATGCTCTCACCAGTCAGATAAGACACTCAGGGTGAGTGAGAGATGCTCTCACCAGTCAGATAAGACACTCAGGATGAGTGAGAGATGCTCTCACCAGTCAGATAAGACACTCAGGGTGAGTGAGAGATGCTCTCACCAGTCAGATAAGACACTCAGGGTGAGTGAGAGATGCTCTCACCAGTCAGATAAGACACTCAGGATGAGTGAGAGATGCTCTCACCAGTCAGATAAGACACTCAGGGTGAGTGAGAGATGCTCTCACCAGTCAGATAAGACACTCAGGGTGAGTGAGAGATGCTCTCACCAGTCAGATAAGACACTCAGGGTGAGTGAGAGATGCTCTCACCAGTCAGATAAGACACTCAGGATGAGTGAGAGATGCTCTCACCAGTCAGATAAGACACTCAGGGTGAGTGAGAGATGCTCTCACCAGTCAGATAAGACACTCAGGGTGAGTGAGAGATGCTCTCACCAGTCAGATAAGACACTCAGGATGAGTGAGAGATGCTCTCACCAGTCAGATAAGACACTCAGGATGAGTGAGAGATGCTCTCACCAGTCAGATAAGACACTCAGGATGAGTGAGAGATGCTCTCACCAGTCAGATAAGACACTCAGGGTGAGTGAGAGATGCTCTCACCAGTCAGATAAGACACTCAGGATGAGTGAGAGATGCTCTCACCAGTCAGATAAGACACTCAGGATGAGTGAGAGATGCTCTCACCAGTCAGATAAGACACTCAGGATGAGTAAGAGATGCTCTCACCAGTCAGATAAGACACTCAGGGTGAGTGAGAGATGCTCTCACCAGTCAGATAAGACACTCAGGGTGAGTTAGAGATGCTCTAACCAGTCAGGTAAGACACTCAGGGTGAGTGAGAGATTCTCTCACCAGTCAGATAAGACACTCAGGATGAGTGAGAGATGCTCTCACCAGTCAGATAAGACACTCAGGGTGAGTGAGAGATGCTCTCACCAGTCAGATAAGACACTCAGGATGAGTGAGAGATGCTCTCACCAGTCAGATAAGACACTCAGGATGAGTGAGAGATGCTCTCACCAGTCAGATAAGACACTCAGGATGAGTGAGAGATGCTCTCACCAGTCAGATAAGACACTCAGGGTGAGTGAGAGATGCTCTCACCAGTCAGATAAGACACTCAGGGTGAGTGAGAGATGCTCTCACCAGTCAGATAAGACACTCAGGATGAGTGAGAGATGCTCTCACCAGTCAGATAAGACACTCAGGGTGAGTGAGAGATGCTCTCACCAGTCAGATAAGACACTCAGGGTGAGTGAGAGATGCTCTCACCAGTCAGATAAGACACTCAGGATGAGTGAGAGATGCTCTCACCAGTCAGATAAGACACTCAGGGTGAGTGAGAGATGCTCTCACCAGTCAGATAAGATACTCAGGGTGAGTGAGAGATGCTCTCACCAGTCAGATAAGACACTCAGGGTGAGTGAGAGATGCTCTCACCAGTCAGATAAGACACTCAGGATGAGTGAGAGATGCTCTCACCAGTCAGATAAGACACTCAGGATGAGTGAGAGATGCTCTCACCAGTCAGATAAGACACTCAGGGTGAGTGAGAGATGCTCTCACCAGTCAGATAAGACACTCAGGGTGAGTGAGAGATGCTCTCACCAGTCAGATAAGACACTCAGGGTGAGTGAGAGATGCTCTCACCAGTCAGATAAGACACTCAGGGTGTGTGAGAGATGCTCTCACCAGTCAGTTAAGACACTCAGGATGAGTGAGAGATGATCTCACCAGTCAGATAAGACACTCAGGATGAGTGAGAGATGCTCTCACCAGTCAGATGAGACACTCAGGATGAGTGAGAGATGCTCTCACCAGTCAGATAAGACACTCAGGGTGAGTGAGAGATGCTCTCACCAGTCAGATAAGACACTCAGGGTGAGTGAGAGATGCTCTCACCAGTCAGATAAGACACTCAGGGTGAGTGAGAGATGCTCTCACCAGTCAGATAAGACACTCAGGGTGAGTGAGAGATGCTCTCACCAGTCAGATAAGACACTCAGGATGAGTGAGAGATGCTCTCACCAGTCAGATAAGACACTCAGGATGAGTGAGAGATGCTCTCACCAGTCAGATAAGACACTCAGGATGAGTGAGAGATGCTCTCACCAGTCAGATAAGACACTCAGGGTGAGTGAGAGATGCTCTCACCAGTCAGATAAGACACTCAGGATGAGTGAGAGATGCTCTCACCAGTCAGATAAGACACTCAGGATGAGTGAGAGATGCTCTCACCAGTCAGATAAGACACTCAGGATGAGTGAGAGATGCTCTCACCAGTCAGATAAGACACTCAGGATGAGTGAGAGATGCTCTCACCAGTCAGATAAGACACTCAGGATGAGTGAGAGATGCTCTCACCAGTCAGATAAGACACTCAGGATGAGTGAGAGATGCTCTCACCAGTCAGATAAGACACTCAGGGTGAGTGAGAGATGCTCTCACCAGTCAGATAAGACACTCAGGATGAGTGAGAGATGCTCTCACCAGTCAGATAAGACACTCAGGGTGAGTGAGAGATGCTCTCACCAGTCAGATAAGACACTCAGGGTGAGTGAGAGATGCTCTCACCAGTCAGATAAGACACTCAGGGTGAGTGAGAGATGCTCTCACCAGTCAGATAAGACACTCAGGGTGAGTGAGAGATGCTCTCACCAGTCAGATAAGACACTCAGGGTGAGTGAGAGATGCTCTCACCACTCAGATAAGACACTCAGGATGAGTGAGAGATGCTCTCACCAGTCAGATAAGACACTCAGGGTGAGTTAGAGATGCTCTAACCAGTCAGGTAAGACACTCAGGGTGAGTGAGAGATGCTCTCACCAGTCAGATAAGACACTCAGGGTGGGTGAGTGATTCTCTCACCAGTCAGATAAGACACTCAGGATGAGTGAGAGATGCTCTCACCAGTCAGATAAGACACATGCTCTCATGAGGATGAGTGAGAGATGCTCTCACCAGTCAGATAAGACACTCAGGATGAGTGAGAGATGCTCTCACCAGTCAGATAAGACACTCAGGATGAGGGAGAGATGCTCTCACCAGTCAGATAAGACACTCAGGATGAGTGAGAGATGCTCTCACCAGTCAGATAAGACACTCAGGGTGAGTGAGAGATGCTCTCACCAGTCAGATAAGACACTCAATGAGTGAGAGATTCTCTCACCAGTCAGATAAGACACTCAGGGTGAGTGAGAGATGCTCTCACCAGTCAGATAAGACACTCAGGATGAGTGAGAGATGCTCTCACCAGTCAGATAAGACACTCAGGGTGAGTGAGAGATGCTCTCACCAGTCAGATAAGACACTCAGGATGAGTGAGAGATGCTCTCACCAGTCAGATAAGACACTCAGGATGAGTGAGAGATGCTCTCACCAGTCAGATAAGACACTCAGGATGAGTGAGAGATGCTCTCACCAGTCAGATAAGACACTCAGGGTGAGTGAGAGATGCTCTCACCAGTCAGATAAGACACTCAGGGTGAGTGAGAGATGCTTTCACCAGTCAGATAAGACACTCAGGGTGAGTGAGAGACGCTCTCTCCAGTCAGTTAAGACACTCAGGATGAGTGAGAGATGCTCTCACCAGTCAGATAAGACACTCAGGGTGAGTGAGAGATGCTCTCACCAGTCAGATAAGACACTCAGGGTGAGAGAGAGATGCTCTCACCAGTCAGTCATGAGTGAGAGAGCTCTCACCAGTCACTCAGGGTGAGAGAGAGATGCTCTCACCAGTCAGATAAGACACTCAGGGTGAGTGAGAGATGCTCTCACCAGTCAGATAAGACACTCAGGATGAGTGAGAGATGCTCTCACCAGTCAGATAAGACACTCAGGGTGAGTGAGAGATGCTCTCACCAGTCAGATAAGACACTCAGGGTGAGTGAGAGATGCTCTCACCAGTCAGATAAGACACTCAGGATGAGTGAGAGATGCTCTCACCAGTCAGATAAGACACTCAGGATGAGTGAAAGACACTCAGGGTGAGTGAGAGATGCTCTCACCAGTCAGATAAGACACTCAGGGTGAGTGAGAGACACTCAGGGTGAGTGAGAGATGCTCTCACCAGTCAGATAAGACACTCAGGGTGAGTGAGAGATGCTCTCACCAGTCAGATAAGACACTCAGGATGAGTGAGAGATGCTCTCACCAGTCAGATAAGACACTCAGGATGAGTGAGAGATGCTCTCACCAGTCAGATAAGACACTCAGGGTGAGTGAGAGATGCTCTCACCAGTCAGATAAGACACTCAGGATGAGTGAGAGATGCTCTCACCAGTCAGATAAGACACTCAGGGTGAGTGAGAGATGCTCTCACCAGTCAGATAAGACACTCAGGATGAGTGAGAGATGCTCTCACCAGTCAGATAAGACACTCAGGGTGAGTGAGAGATGCTCTCACCAGTCAGATAAGACACTCAGGGTGAGTGAGAGATGCTCTCACCAGTCAGATAAGACACTCAGGGTGAGTGAGAGATGCTCTCACCAGTCAGATAAGACACTCAGGATGAGTGAGAGATGCTCTCACCAGTCAGATAAGACACTCAGGGTGAGTGAGAGATGCTCTCACCAGTCAGATAAGACACTCAGGGTGAGTGAGAGATGCTCTCACCAGTCAGATAAGACACTCAGGGTGAGTGAGAGATGCTCTCACCAGTCAGATAAGACACTCAGGATGAGTGAGAGATGCTCTCACCAGTCAGATAAGACACTCAGGATGAGTGAGAGATGCTCTCACCAGTCAGATAAGACACTCAGGGTGAGTGAGAGATGCTCTCACCAGTCAGATAAGACACTCAGGATGAGTGAGAGATGCTCTCACCAGTCAGATAAGACACTCAGGGTGAGTGAGAGATGCTCTCACCAGTCAGATAAGACACTCAGGGTGAGTGAGAGATGCTCTCACCAGTCAGATAAGACACTCAGGATGAGTGAGAGATGCTCTCACCAGTCAGATAAGACACTCAGGGTGAGTGAGAGATGCTCTCACCAGTCAGATAAGACACTCAGGATGAGTGAGAGATGCTCTCACCAGTCAGATAAGACACTCAGGATGAGTGAGAGATGCTCTCACCAGTCAGATAAGACACTCAGGGTGAGTGAGAGATGCTCTCACCAGTCAGATAAGACACTCAGGGTGAGTGAGAGATGCTCTCACCAGTCAGATAAGACACTCAGGATGAGTGAGAGATGCTCTCACCAGTCAGATAAGACACTCAGGGTGAGTGAGACATGCTCTCACCAGTCAGATAAGACACTCAGGGTGAGTGAGAGATGCTCTCACCAGTCAGATAAGACACTCAGGGTGAGTGAGAGATGCTATCACAAGTCAGATAAGACACTCAGGGTGAGTGAGAGATGCTCTCACCAGTCAGATAAGACACTCAGGGTGAGTGAGAGATGCTCTCACCAGTCAGATAAGACACTCAGGATGAGTGAGAGATGCTCTCACCAGTCAGATAAGACACTCAGGGTGAGTGAGAGATGCTCTCACCAGTCAGATAAGACACTCAGGATGAGTGAGAGATGCTCTCACCAGTCAGATAAGACACTCAGGATGAGTGAGAGATGCTCTCACCAGTCAGATAAGACACTCAGGGTGAGTGAGAGATGCTCTCACCAGTCAGATAAGACACTCAGGATGAGTGAGAGATGCTCTCACCAGTCAGATAAGACACTCAGGATGAGTGAGAGATGCTCTCACCAGTCAGATAAGACACTCAGGATGAGTGAGAGATGCTCTCACCAGTCAGATAAGACACTCAGGATGAGTGAGAGATGCTCTCACCAGTCAGATAAGACACTCAGGGTGAGTGAGAGATGCTCTCACCAGTCAGATAAGACACTCAGGGTGAGTGAGAGATGCTCTCACCAGTCAGATAAGACACTCAGGATGAGTGAGAGATGCTCTCACCAGTCAGATAAGACACTCAGGATGAGTGAGAGATGCTCTCACCAGTCAGATAAGACACTCAGGATGAGTGAGAGATGCTCTCACCAGTCAGATAAGACACTCAGGGTGAGTGAGAGATGCTCTCACCAGTCAGATAAGACACTCAGGGTGAGTGAGAGATGCTCTCACCAGTCAGATAAGACACTCAGGGGTGAGTGAGAGATGCTCTCACCAGTCAGATAAGACACTCAGGATGAGTGAGAGATGCTCTCACCAGTCAGATAAGACACTCAGGGTGAGTGAGAGATGCTTTCACCAGTCAGATAAAACACTCAGGATGAGTGAGAGATGCTCTCACCAGTCAGATAAGACACTCAGGATGAGTGAAAGATGCTCTCACCAGTCAGATAAGACACTCAGGGTGAGTGAGAGATGCTCTCACCAGTCAGATAAGGCACTCAGGGTGAGTGAGAGATGCTCTCACCAGCCAGATAAGACACTCAGGTAGAGTGAGAGATGCTCTCACCAGTCAGATAAGACACTCAGGATGAGTGAGAGATGCTCTCACCAGTCAGATAAGACACTCAGGGTGAGTGAGAGATGCTCTCACCAGTCAGATAAGACACGCAGGGTGAGTGAGAGATGGTCTCACCAGTCAGATAAGACACTCATGCTCTCACCAGGATGAGTGAGAGATGCTCTCACCAGTCAGATAAGATACTCAGGATGAGTGAGAGATGCTCTCACCAGTCAGATAAGACACTCAGGGTGAGTGAGAGATGCTCTCACCAGTCAGATAAGACACTCAGGATGAGTGAGAGATGCTCTCACCAGTCAGATAAGACACTCAGGGTGAGTGAGAGATGCTCTCACCAGTCAGATAAGACACTCAGGATGAGTGAGAGATGCTCTCACCAGTCAGATAAGACACTCAGGGTGAGTGAGAGATGCTCTCACCAGTCAGATAAGACACTCAGGATGAGTGAGAGATGCTCTCACCAGTCAGATAAGACACTCAGGATGAGTGAGAGATGCTCTCACCAGTCAGATAAGACACTCAGGGTGAGTGAGAGATGCTCTCACCAGTCAGATAAGACACTCAGGATGAGTGAGAGATGCTCTCACCAGTCAGATAAGACACTCAGGGTGAGTGAGAGATGCTCTCACCAGTCAGATAAGACACTCAGGATGAGTGAGAGATGCTCTCACCAGTCAGATAAGACACTCAGGGTGAGTGAGAGATGCTCTCACCAGTCAGATAAGACACTCAGGGTGAGTGAGAGATGCTCTCACCAGTCAGATAAGACACTCAGGGTGAGTGAGAGATGCTCTCACCAGTCAGATAAGACACTCAGGGTGAGTGAGAGATGCTCTCACCAGTCAGATAAGACACTCAGGATGAGTGAGAGATGCTCTCACCAGTCAGATAAGACACTCAGGGTGAGTGAGAGATGCTCTCACCAGTCAGATAAGACACTCATGGGATGAGTGAGAGATGCTCTCACCAGTCAGATAAGACACTCAGGGTGAGTGAGAGATGCTCTCACCAGTCAGATAAGATTCTCTCACCAGTCAGATAAGACACTCAGGATGAGTGAGAGATGCTCTCACCAGTCAGATAAGACACTCAGGGTGAGTGAGAGATGCTCTCACCAGTCAGATAAGACACTCAGGGTGAGTGAGAGATGCTCTCACCAGTCAGATAAGACACTCAGGGTGAGTGAGAGATGCTCTCACCAGTCAGATAAGACACTCAGGGTGAGTGAGAGATGCTCTCACCAGTCAGATAAGACACTCAGGATGAGTGAGAGATGCTCTCACCAGTCAGATAAGACACTCAGGGTGAGTGAGAGATGCTCTCACCAGTCAGATAAGACACTCAGGATGAGTGAGAGATGCTCTCACCAGTCAGATAAGACACTCAGGGTGAGTGAGAGATGCTCTCACCAGTCAGATAAGACACTCAGGGTGAGTGAGAGATGCTCTCACCAGTCAGATAAGACACTCAGGGTGAGTGAGAGATGCTCTCACCAGTCAGATAAGACACTCAGGGTGAGTGAGAGATGCTCTCACCAGTCAGATAAGACACTCAGGGTGAGTGAGAGATGCTCTCACCAGTCAGATAAGACACTCAGGGTGAGTGAGAGATGCTCTCACCAGTCAGATAAGACACTCAGGGTGAGTGAGAGATGCTCTCACCAGTCAGATAAGACACTCAGGATGAGTGAGAGATGCTCTCACCAGTCAGATAAGACACTCAGGGTGAGTGAGAGATGCTCTCACCAGTCAGCTAAGACACTCAGGGATGAGTGAGAGATGCTCTCACCAGTCAGATAAGACACTCAGGGTGAGTGAGAGATGCTCTCACCAGTCAGATAAGACACTCAGGATGAGTGAGAGATGCTCTCACCAGTCAGATAAGACACTCAGGGTGAGTGAGAGATGCTCTCACCAGTCAGATAAGACACTCAGGGTGAGTGAGAGATGCTCTCACCAGTCAGATAAGACACTCAGGATGAGTGAGAGATGCTCTCACCAGTCAGATAAGACACTCAGGGTGAGTGAGAGATGCTCTCACCAGTCAGATAAGACACTCAGGATGAGTGAGAGATGCTCTCACCAGTCAGATAAGACACTCAGGGTGAGTGAGAGATGCTCTCACCAGTCAGATAAGACACTCAGGGTGAGTGAGAGATGCTCTCACCAGTCAGATAAGACACTCAGGATGAGTGAGAGATGCTCTCACCAGTCAGATAAGACACTCAGGGTGAGTGAGAGATGCTCTCACCAGTCAGATAAGACACTCAGGGTGAGTGAGAGATGCTCTCACCAGTCAGATAAGACACTCAGGGTGAGTGAGAGATGCTCTCACCAGTCAGATAAGACACTCAGGGTGAGTGAGAGATGCTCTCACCAGTCAGATAAGACACTCAGGATGAGTGAGAGATGCTCTCACCAGTCAGATAAGACACTCAGGATGAGTGAGAGATGCTCTCACCAGTCAGATAAGACACTCAGGATGAGTGAGAGATGCTCTCACCAGTCAGATAAGACACTCAGGGTGAGTGAGAGATGCTCTCACCAGTCAGATAAGACACTCAGGATGAGTGAGAGATGCTCTCACCAGTCAGATAAGACACTCAGGGTGAGTGAGAGATGCTCTCACCAGTCAGATAAGACACTCAGGGTGAGTGAGAGATGCTCTCACCAGTCAGATAAGACACTCAGGATGAGTGAGAGATGCTCTCACCAGTCAGATAAGACACTCAGGATGAGTGAGAGATGCTCTCACCAGTCAGATAAGACACTCAGGGTGAGTGAGAGATGCTCTCACCAGTCAGATAAGACACTCAGGATGAGTGAGAGATGCTCTCACCAGTCAGATAAGACACTCAGGGTGAGTGAGAGATGCTCTCACCAGTCAGATAAGACACTCAGGGTGAGTGAGAGATGCTCTCACCAGTCAGATAAGACACTCAGGATGAGTGAGAGATGCTCTCACCAGTCAGATAAGACACTCAGGATGAGTGAGAGATGCTCTCACCAGTCAGATAAGACACTCAGGATGAGTGAGAGATGCTCTCACCAGTCAGATAAGACACTCAGGGTGAGTGAGAGATGCTCTCACCAGTCAGATAAGACACTCAGGATGAGGGAGAGATGCTCTCACCAGTCAGATAAGACACTCATGAGTGAGAGATGCTCTCACCAGTCAGATAAGACACTCAGGATGAGTGAGAGATGCTCTCACCAGTCAGATAAGACACTCAGGGTGAGTGAGAGATGCTCTCACCAGTCAGATAAGACACTCAGGGTGAGTGAGAGATGCTCTCACCAGTCAGATAAGACACTCAGGGTGAGTGAGAGATGCTCTCACCAGTCAGATAAGACACTCAGGGTGAGTGAGAGATGCTCTCACCAGTCAGATAAGACACTCAGGGTGAGTGAGAGATGCTCTCACCAGTCAGATAAGACACTCAGGATGAGTGAGAGATGCTCTCACCAGTCAGATAAGACACTCAGGGTGAGTGAGAGATGCTCTCACCAGTCAGATAAGACACTCAGGATGAGTGAGAGATGCTCTCACCAGTCAGATAAGACACTCAGGATGAGTGAGAGATGCTCTCACCAGTCAGATAAGACACTCAGGATGAGTGAGAGATGCTCTCACAGTCAGTCAGAGATGCTCTCACCAGTCAGATAAGACACTTAGGATGAGTGAGAGATACTCTCACCAGTCAGATAAGACACTCAGGGTGAGTGAGAGATGCTCTCACCAGTCAGATAAGACACTCGGGATGAGGGAGAGATGCTCTCACCAGTCAGATAAGACACTCAGGATGAGTGAGAGATGCTCTCACCAGTCAGATAAGACACTCAGGGTGAGTGAGAGATGCTCTCACCAGTCAGATAAGACACTCAGGGTGAGTGAGAGATGCTCTCACCAGTCAGATAAGACACTCAGGGTGAGTGAGAGATGCTCTCACCAGTCAGATAAGACACTCAGGATGAGTGAGAGATGCTCTCACCAGTCAGATAAGACACTCAGGGTGAGTGAGAGATGCTCTCACCAGTCAGATAAGACACTCAGGATGAGTGAGAGATGCTCTCACCAGTCAGATAAGACACTCAGGATGAGTGAGAGATGCTCTCACCAGTCAGATAAGACACTCAGGGTGAGTGAGAGATGCTCTCACCAGTCAGATAAGACACTCAGGATGAGTGAGAGATGCTCTCACCAGTCAGATAAGACACTCAGGGTGAGTGAGAGATGCTCTCACCAGTCAGATAAGACACTCAGGATGAGTGAGAGATGCTCTCACCAGTCAGATAAGACACTCAGGGTGAGTGAGAGATGCTCTCACCAGTCAGATAAGACACTCAGGATGAGTGAGAGATGCTCTCACCAGTCAGATAAGACACTCAGGATGAGTGAGAGATGCTCTCACCAGTCAGATAAGACACTCAGGGTGAGTGAGAGATGCTCTCACCAGTCAGATAAGACACTCAGGATGAGTGAGAGATGCTCTCACCAGTCAGATAAGACACTCAGGGTGTGAGAGATGCTCTCACCAGTCAGATAAGACACTCAGGGTGAGTGAGAGATGCTCTCACCAGTCAGATAAGACACTCAGGATGAGTGAGAGATGCTCTCACCAGTCAGATAAGACACTCAGGGTGAGTGAGAGATGCTCTCACCAGTCAGATAAGACACTCAGGATGAGTGAGAGATGCTCTCACCAGTCAGATAAGACACTCAGGGTGAGTGAGAGATGCTCTCACCAGTCAGATAAGACACTCAGGGTGAGTGAGAGATGCTCTCACCAGTCAGATAAGACACTCAGGGTGAGTGAGAGATGCTCTCACCAGTCAGATAAGACACTCAGGGTGAGTGAGAGATGCTCTCACCAGTCAGATAAGACACTCAGGGTGAGTGAGAGATGCTCTCACCAGTCAGATAAGACACTCAGGGTGAGTGAGAGATGCTCTCACCAGTCAGATAAGACACTCAGGATGAGTGAGAGATGCTCTCACCAGTCAGATAAGACACTCAGGATGAGTGAGAGATGCTCTCACCAGTCAGATAAGACACTCAGGGTGAGTGAGAGATGCTCTCACCAGTCAGATAAGACACTCAGGATGAGTGAGAGATGCTCTCACCAGTCAGATAAGACACTCAGGGTGAGTGAGAGATGCTCTCACCAGTCAGATAAGACACTCAGGATGAGTGAGAGATGCTCTCACCAGTCAGATAAGACACTCAGGATGAGTGAGAGATGCTCTCACCAGTCAGATAAGACACTCAGGGTGAGTGAGAGATGCTCTCACCAGTCAGATAAGACACTCAGGATGAGTGAGAGATGCTCTCACCAGTCAGATAAGACACTCAGGATGAGTGAGAGATGCTCTCACCAGTCAGATAAGACACTCAGGATGAGTGAGAGATGCTCTCACCAGTCAGATAAGACACTCAGGGTGAGTGAGAGATGCTCTCACCAGTCAGATAAGACACTCAGGGTGAGTGAGAGATGCTCTCACCAGTCAGATAAGACACTCAGGGTGAGTGAGAGATGCTCTCACCAGTCAGATAAGACACTCAGGGTGAGTGAGAGATGCTCTCACCAGTCAGATAAGACACTCAGGGTGAGTGAGAGATGCTCTCACCAGTCAGATAAGACACTCAGGGTGAGTGAGAGATGCTCTCACCAGTCAGATAAGACACTCAGGGTGAGTGAGAGATGCTCTCACCAGTCAGATAAGACACTCAGGATGAGTGAGAGATGCTCTCACCAGTCAGATAAGACACTCAGGGTGAGTGAGAGATGCTCTCACCAGTCAGATAAGACACTCAGGGTGAGTGAGAGATGCTCTCACCAGTCAGATAAGACACTCAGGATGAGTGAGAGATGCTCTCACCAGTCAGATAAGACACTCAGGGTGAGTGAGAGATGCTCTCACCAGTCAGATAAGACACTCAGGATGAGTGAGAGATGCTCTCACCAGTCAGATAAGACACTCAGGGTGAGTGAGAGATGCTCTCACCAGTCAGATAAGACACTCAGGATGAGTGAGAGATGCTCTCACCAGTCAGATAAGACACTCAGGGTGAGTGAGAGATGCTCTCACCAGTCAGATAAGACACTCAGGATGAGTGAGAGATGCTCTCACCAGTCAGATAAGATACTCAGGATGAGTGAGAGATGCTCTCACCAGTCAGATAAGACACTCAGGATGAGTGAGAGATGCTCTCACCAGTCAGATAAGACACTCAGGATGAGTGAGAGATGCTCTCACCAGTCAGATAAGACACTCAGGGTGAGTGAGAGATGCTCTCACCAGTCAGATAAGACACTCAGGATGAGTGAGAGATGCTCTCACCAGTCAGATAAGACACTCAGGGTGAGTGAGAGATGCTCTCACCAGTCAGATAAGACACTCAGGGTGAGTGAGAGATGCTCTCACCAGTCAGATAAGACACTCAGGATGAGTGAGAGATGATCTCACCAGTCAGATAAGACACTCAGGGTGAGTGAGAGATGCTCTCACCAGTCAGATAAGACACTCAGGGTGAGGGAGAGATGCTCTCAGTCAGATAAGACACTCAGATGCTCTCAGTCAGAGATGAGTGAGAGACAGTCAGATAAGACACTCAGGGTGAGTGAGAGATTCTCTCACCAGTCAGATAAGGCACTCAGGATGAGTGAGAGATGCTCTCACCAGTCAGATAAGACACTCAGGATGAGTGAGAGATGCTCTCACCAGTCAGATAAGACACTCAGGGTGAGTGAGAGATGCTCTCACCAGTCAGATAAGACACTCAGGGTGAGTGAGAGATGCTCTCACCAGTCAGATAAGACACTCAGGATGAGTGAGAGATGCTCTCACCAGTCAGATAAGACACTCAGGGTGAGTGAGAGATGCTCTCACCAGTCAGATAAGACACTCAGGGTGAGTGAGAGATGCTCTCATCAGTCAGATAAGACACTCAGGGTGAGTGAGAGATTCTCTCACCAGTCAGATAAGGCACTCAGGATGAGTGAGAGATGCTCTCACCAGTCAGATAAGACACTCAGGGTGAGTGAGAGATGCTCTCACCAGTCAGATAAGACACTCAGGATGAGTGAGAGATGCTCTCACCAGTCAGATAAGACACTCAGGATGAGTGAGAGATGCTCTCACCAGTCAGATAAGACACTCAGGGTGAGTGAGAGATGCTCTCACCAGTCAGATAAGACACTCAGGATGAGTGAGAGATGCTCTCACCAGTCAGATAAGACACTCAGGGTGAGTGAGAGATGCTCTCACCAGTCAGATAAGACACTCAGGGTGAGTGAGAGATGCTCTCACCAGTCAGATAAGACACTCAGGGTGAGTGAGAGATGCTCTCACCAGTCAGATAAGACACTCAGGGTGAGTGAGAGATGCTCTCACCAGTCAGATAAGACACTCAGGGTGAGTGAGAGATGCTCTCACCAGTCAGATAAGACACTCAGGGTGAGTGAGAGATGCTCTCACCAGTCAGATAAGACACTCAGGATGAGTGAGAGATGCTCTCACCAGTCAGATAAGACACTCAGGATGAGTGAGAGATGCTCTCACCAGTCAGATAAGACACTCAGGGATGAGTGAGAGATGCTCTCACCAGTCAGATAAGACACTCAGGGTGAGTGAGAGATGCTCTCACCAGTCAGATAAGACACTCAGGGTGAGTGAGAGATGCTCTCACCAGTCAGATAAGACACTCAGGATGAGTGAGAGATGCTCTCACCAGTCAGATAAGACACTCAGGATGAGTGAGAGATGCTCTCACCAGTCAGTTAAGACACTCAGGATGCTCTGATAAGACACTCAGGGTGAGTGAGACATGCTCTCACCAGTCAGATAAGGCACTCAGGATGAGTGAGAGATGCTCTCACCAGTCAGTTAAGACACTCAAGGTGAGTGAGAGATGCTCTCACCAGTCAGATAAGACACTCAGGATGAGGGAGTGATGCTCTCACCAGTCAGATAAGACACTCAGGGTGAGTGAGAGATGCTCTCACCAGTCATATAAGACACTCAGAGAGATGAGTCAGATAAGACACTCAGGATGATGCTCTCACCAGTCAGATAAGACACTCAGGGTGTGTGAGAGATGCTCTCACCAGTCAGTTAAGACACTCAGGATGAGTGAGAGATGCTCTCACCAGTCAGATAAGACACTCAGGGTGAGTGAGAGATGCTCTCACCAGTCAGATAAGACACTCAGGATGAGTGAGAGATGCTCTCACCAGTCAGATAAGACACTCAGGGTGAGTGAGAGATGCTCTCACCAGTCAGATAAGACACTCAGGGTGAGTGAGAGATGCTCTCACCAGTCAGATAAGACACTCAGGGTGAGTGAGAGATGCTCTCACCAGTCAGATAAGACACTCAGGATGAGTGAGAGATGCTCTCACCAGTCAGATAAGACACTCAGGGTGAGTGAGAGATGCTCTCACCAGTCAGATAAGACACTCAGGGTGAGTGAGAGATGCTCTCACCAGTCAGATAAGACACTCAGGATGAGTGAGAGATGCTCTCACCAGTCAGATAAGACACTCAGGATGAGTGAGAGATGCTCTCACCAGTCAGATAAGACACTCAGGATGAGTGAGAGATGCTCTCACCAGTCAGATAAGACACTCAGGATGAGTGAGAGATGCTCTCACCAGTCAGATAAGACACTCAGGGTGAGTGAGAGATGCTCTCACCAGTCAGATAAGACACTCAGGGTGAGTGAGAGATGCTCTCACCAGTCAGATAAGACACTCAGGATGAGTGAGAGATGCTCTCACCAGTCAGATAAGACACTCAGGGTGAGTGAGAGATGCTCTCACCAGTCAGATAAGACACTCAGGGTGAGTGAGAGATGCTCTCACCAGTCAGATAAGACACTCAGGGTGAGTGAGAGATGCTCTCACCAGTCAGATAAGACACTCAGGGTGAGTGAGAGATGCTCTCACCAGTCAGATAAGACACTCAGGGTGAGTGAGAGATGCTCTCACCAGTCAGATAAGACACTCAGGATGAGTGAGAGATGCTCTCACCAGTCAGATAAGACACTCAGGATGAGTGAGAGATGCTCTCACCAGTCAGATAAGACACTCAGGATGAGTGAGAGATGCTCTCACCAGTCAGATAAGACACTCAGGGTGAGTGAGAGATGCTCTCACCAGTCAGATAAGACACTCAGGGTGAGTGAGAGATGCTCTCACCAGTCAGATAAGACACTCAGGGTGAGTGAGAGATGCTCTCACCAGTCAGATAAGACACTCAGGATGAGTGAGAGATGCTCTCACCAGTCAGATAAGACACTCAGGGTGAGTGAGAGATGCTCTCACCAGTCAGATAAGACACTCAGGGTGAGTGAGAGATGCTCTCACCAGTCAGATAAGACACTCAGGATGAGTGAGAGATGCTCTCACCAGTCAGATAAGACACTCAGGGTGAGTGAGAGATGCTCTCACCAGTCAGATAAGACACTCAGGATGAGTGAGAGATGCTCTCACCAGTCAGATAAGACACTCAGGGTGAGTGAGAGATGCTCTCACCAGTCAGATAAGACACTCAGGATGAGTGAGAGATGCTCTCACCAGTCAGATAAGACACTCAGGGTGAGTGAGAGATGCTCTCACCAGTCAGATAAGACACTCAGGGTGAGTGAGAGATGCTCTCACCAGTCAGATAAGACACTCAGGATGAGTGAGAGATGCTCTCACCAGTCAGATAAGACACTCAGGGTGAGTGAGAGATGCTCTCACCAGTCAGATAAGATGCTCTCACTCAGGGTGAGTGAGAGATGCTCTCACCAGTCAGATAAGACACTCAGGGTGAGTGAGAGATGCTCTCACCAGTCAGATAAGACACTCAGGATGAGTGAAAGATGCTCTCACCAGTCAGATAAGACACTCAGGATGAGTGAGAGATGCTCTCACCAGTCAGATAAGACACTCAGGATGAGTGAGAGATGCTCTCACCAGTCAGATAAGACACTCAGGATGAGTGAGAGATGCTCTCACCAGTCAGATAAGACACTCAGGATGAGTGAGAGATGCTCTCACCAGTCAGATAAGACACTCAGGGTGAGTGAGAGATGCTCTCACCAGTCAGATAAGACACTCAGGATGAGTGAGAGATGCTCTCACCAGTCAGATAAGACACTCAGGGTGAGTGAGAGATGCTCTCACGAGTCAGATAAGGCACTCAGGGTGATTGAGAGATGCTCTCACCAGTCAGATAAGACACTCAGGTCAGATGAGTGAGAGATGCTCTCACCAGTCAGATAAGACACTCAGGATGATTGAGAGATGCTCTCACCAGTCAGATAAGACACTCAGGATGAGTGAGAGATGCTCTCACCAGTCAGATAAGACACTCAGGGTGAGTGAGAGATGCTCTCACAGTCAGTCAGTTAAGACACTCAGGATGAGTGAGAGATGCTCTCACCAGTCAGATAAGACACTCAGGGTGAGTGAGAGATGCTCTCACCAGTCAGATAAGACACTCAGGGTGAGTGAGAGATGCTCTCACCAGTCAGATAAGACACTCAGGATGAGTGAGAGATGCTCTCACCAGTCAGATAAGACACTCAGGGTGAGTGAGAGATGCTCTCACCAGTCAGATAAGACACTCAGGGTGAGTGAGAGATGCTCTCACCAGTCAGATAAGACACTCAGGGTGAGTGAGAGATGCTCTCACCAGTCAGATAAGACACTCAGGATGAGTGAGAGATGCTCTCACCAGTCAGATAAGACACTCAGGGTGAGTGAGAGATGCTCTCACCAGTCAGATAAGACACTCAGGTCAGATGAGGGAGAGATGCTCTCACCCGTCAGATAAGACACTCAGGATGAGTGAGAGATGCTCTCACCAGTCAGATAAGACACTCAGGGTGAGTGAGAGATGCTCTCACCAGTCAGATAAGACACTCAGGGTGAGTGAGAGATGCTCTCACCAGTCAGATAAGACACTCAGGATGAGTGAGAGATGCTCTCACCAGTCAGATAAGACACTCAGGATGAGTGAGAGATGCTCTCACCAGTCAGATAAGACACTCAGGATGAGTGAGAGATGCTCTCACCAGTCAGATAAGACACTCAGGATGAGTGAGAGATGCTCTCACCAGTCAGATAAGACACTCAGGATGAGTGAGAGATGCTCTCACCAGTCAGATAAGACACTCAGGATGAGTGAGAGATGCTCTCACCAGTCAGATAAGACACTCAGGATGAGTGAGAGATGCTCTCACCAGTCAGATAAGACACTCAGGGTGAGTGAGAGATGCTCTCACCAGTCAGATAAGACACTCAGGATGAGTGAGAGATGCTCTCACCAGTCAGATAAGACACTCAGGATGAGTGAGAGATGCTCTCACCAGTCAGATAAGACACTCAGGGTGAGTGAGAGATGCTCTCACCAGTCAGATAAGACACTCAGGGTGAGTGAGAGATGCTCTCACCAGTCAGATAAGACACTCAGGATGAGTGAGAGATGCTCTCACCAGTCAGATAAGACACTCAGGGTGAGTGAGAGATGCTCTCACCAGTCAGATAAGACACTCAGGGTGAGTGAGAGATGCTCTCACCAGTCAGATAAGACACTCAGGGTGAGTGAGAGATGCTCTCACCAGTCAGATAAGACACTCAGGATGAGTGAGAGATGCTCTCACCAGTCAGATAAGACACTCAGGGTGAGTGAGAGATGCTCTCACCAGTCAGATAAGACACTCAGGGTGAGTGAGAGATGCTCTCACCAGTCAGATAAGACACTCAGGATGAGTGAGAGATGCTCTCACCAGTCAGATAAGACACTCAGGATGAGTGAGAGATGCTCTCACCAGTCAGATAAGACACTCAGGATGAGTGAGAGATGCTCTCACCAGTCAGATAAGACACTCAGGATGAGTGAGAGATGCTCTCACCAGTCAGATAAGACACTCAGGATGAGTGAGAGATGCTCTCACCAGTCAGATAAGACACTCAGGATGAGTGAGAGATGCTCTCACCAGTCAGATAAGACACTCAGGATGAGTGAGAGATGCTCTCACCAGTCAGATAAGACACTCAGGGTGAGTGAGAGATGCTCTCACCAGTCAGATAAGACACTCAGGATGAGTGAGAGATGCTCTCACCAGTCAGATAAGACACTCAGGGTGAGTGAGAGATGCTCTCACCAGTCAGATAAGACACTCAGGATGAGTGAGAGATGCTCTCACCAGTCAGATAAGACACTCAGGGTGAGTGAGAGATGCTCTCACCAGTCAGATAAGACACTCAGGGTGAGTGAGAGATGCTCTCACCAGTCAGATAAGACACTCAGGATGAGTGAGAGATGCTCTCACCAGTCAGATAAGACACTCAGGATGAGTGAGAGATGCTCTCACCAGTCAGATAAGACACTCAGGATGAGTGAGAGATGCTCTCACCAGTCAGATAAGACACTCAGGATGAGTGAGAGATGCTCTCACCAGTCAGATAAGACACTCAGGGTGAGTGAGAGATGCTCTCACCAGTCAGATAAGACACTCAGGGTGAGTGAGAGATGCTCTCACCAGTCAGATAAGACACTCAGGATGAGTGAGAGATGCTCTCACCAGTCAGATAAGACACTCAGGATGAGTGAGAGATGCTCTCACCAGTCAGATAAGACACTCAGGATGAGTGAGAGATGCTCTCACCAGTCAGATAAGACACTCAGGGTGAGTGAGAGATGCTCTCACCAGTCAGATAAGACACTCAGGATGAGTGAGAGATGCTCTCACCAGTCAGATAAGACACTCAGGGTGAGTGAGAGATGCTCTCACCAGTCAGATAAGACACTCAGGATGAGTGAGAGATGCTCTCACCAGTCAGATAAGACACTCAGGGTGAGTGAGAGATGCTCTCACCAGTCAGATAAGACACTCAGGGTGAGTGAGAGATTCTCTCACCAGTCAGATAAGACACTCAGGATGAGGGAGTGATGCTCTCACCAGTCAGATAAGACACTCAGGGTGAGTGAGAGATGCTCTCACCAGTCATATAAGACACTCAGGATGAGTGAGAGATGCTCTCACCAGTCAGTTAAGACACTCAGGATGAGTAGGATATGTTCTCACCAGTCAGATAAGACACTCAGGATGAGTGAGAGATGCTCTCACCAGTCAGATAAGACACTCAGGATGAGTGAGAGATGCTCTCACCAGTCAGATAAGACACTCAGGGTGAGTGAGAGATGCTCTCACCAGTCAGATAAGACACTCAGGATGAGTGAGAGATGCTCTCACCAGTCAGATAAGACACTCAGGGTGAGTGAGAGATGCTCTCACCAGTCAGATAAGACACTCAGGGTGAGTGAGAGATGCTCTCACCAGTCAGATAAGACACTCAGGGTGAGTGAGAGATGCTCTCACCAGTCAGATAAGACACTCAGGGTGAGTGAGAGATGCTCTCACCAGTCAGATAAGACACTCAGGATGAGTGAGAGATGCTCTCACCAGTCAGTTAAGACACTCAGGGTGAGTGAGAGATGCTCTCACCAGTCAGATAAGACACTCAGGATGAGTGAGAGATGCTCTCACCAGTCAGATAAGACACTCAGGGTGAGAGAGAGATGCTCTCACCAGTCAGATAAGATACTCAGGGTGAGTGAGAGATGCTCTCACCAGTCAGATAAGACACTCAGGATGAGTGAGAGATGCTCTCACCAGTCAGATAAGACACTCAGGGTGAGTGAGAGATGCTCTCACCAGTCAGATAAGACACTCAGGGTGAGTGAGAGATGCTCTCACCAGTCAGATAAGACACTCAGGGTGAGTGAGAGATGCTCTCACCAGTCAGAGAAGACACTCAGGATGAGTGAGAGATGCTCTCACCAGTCAGATAAGACACTCAGGATGAGTGAGAGATGCTCTCACCAGTCAGATAAGACACTCAGGATGAGTGAGAGATGCTCTCACCAGTCAGATAAGACACTCAGGATGAGTGAGAGATGCTCTCACCAGTCAGATAAGACACTCAGGGTGAGTGAGAGATGCTCTCACCAGTCAGATAAGACACTCAGGATGAGTGAGAGATGCTCTCACCAGTCAGATAAGACACTCAGGGTGAGTGAGAGATGCTCTCACCAGTCAGATAAGACACTCAGGATGAGTGAGAGATGCTCTCACCAGTCAGATAAGACACTCAGGGTGAGTGAGAGATGCTCTCACCAGTCAGATAAGACACTCAGGGTGAGTGAGAGATGCTCTCACCAGTCAGATAAGACACTCAGGATGAGTGAGAGATGCTCTCACCAGTCAGATAAGACACTCAGGATGAGTGAGAGATGCTCTCACCAGTCAGATAAGACACTCAGGGTGAGTGAGAGATGCTCTCACCAGTCAGATAAGACACTCAGGATGAGTGAGAGATGCTCTCACCAGTCAGATAAGACACTCAGGGTGAGTGAGAGATGCTCTCACCAGTCAGATAAGACACTCAGGGTGAGTGAGAGATGCTCTCACCAGTCAGATAAGACACTCAGGATGAGTGAGAGATGCTCTCACCAGTCAGATAAGACACTCAGGATGAGTGAGAGATGCTCTCACCAGTCAGATAAGACACTCAGGATGAGTGAGAGATGCTCTCACCAGTCAGATAAGACACTCAGGGTGAGTGAGAGATGCTCTCACCAGTCAGATAAGACACTCAGGGTGAGTGAGAGATGCTCTCACCAGTCAGATAAGACACTCAGGATGAGTGAGAGATGCTCTCACCAGTCAGATAAGACACTCAGGGTGAGTGAGAGATGCTCTCACCAGTCAGATAAGACACTCAGGGTGAGTGAGAGATGCTCTCACCAGTCAGATAAGACACTCAGGATGAGTGAGAGATGCTCTCACCAGTCAGATAAGACACTCAGGGTGAGTGAGAGATGCTCTCACCAGTCAGATAAGACACTCAGGGTGAGTGAGAGATGCTCTCACCAGTCAGATAAGACACTCAGGATGAGTGAGAGATGCTCTCACCAGTCAGATAAGACACTCAGGGTGAGTGAGAGATGCTCTCACCAGTCAGATAAGACACTCAGGGTGAGTGAGAGATGCTCTCACCAGTCAGATAAGACACTCAGGGTGAGTGAGAGATGCTCTCACCAGTCAGATAAGACACTCAGGGTGAGTGAGAGATGCTCTCACCAGTCAGATAAGACACTCAGGATGAGTGAGAGATGCTCTCACCAGTCAGATAAGACACTCAGGGTGAGTGAGAGATGCTCTCACCAGTCAGATAAGACACTCAGGATGAGTGAGAGATGCTCTCACCAGTCAGATAAGACACTCAGGATGAGTGAGAGATGCTCTCACCAGTCAGATAAGACACTCAGGGTGAGTGAGAGATGCTCTCACCAGTCAGATAAGACACTCAGGGTGAGTGAGAGATGCTCTCACCAGTCAGATAAGACACTCAGGGTGAGTGAGAGATGCTCTCACCAGTCAGATAAGACACTCAGGGTGAGTGAGAGATGCTCTCACCAGTCAGATAAGACACTCAGGGTGAGTGAGAGATGCTCTCACCAGTCAGATAAGACACTCAGGGTGAGTGAGAGATGCTCTCACCAGTCAGATAAGACACTCAGGGTGAGTGAGAGATGCTCTCACCAGTCAGATAAGACACTCAGGGTGAGTAAGAGATGCTCTCACCAGTCAGATAAGACACTCAGGGTGAGTGAGAGATGCTCTCACCAGTCAGATAAGACACTCAGGATGAGTAAGAGATGCTCTCACCAGTCAGATAAGACACTCAGGGTGAGTGAGAGATGCTCTCACCAGTCAGATAAGGCACTCAGGGTGATTGAGAGATGCTCTCACCAGTCAGATAAGACACTTAGGATGAGTAAGAGATGCTCTCACCAGTCAGATAAGACACTCAGGGTGAGTGAGAGATGCTCTCACCAGTCAGATAAGACACTCAGGGTGAGTGAGAGATGCTCTCACCAGTCAGATAAGACACTCAGGGTGAGTGAGAGATGCTCTCACCAGTCAGATAAGACACTCAGGGTGAGTGAGAGATGCTCTCACCAGTCAGATAAGACACTCAGGGTGAGTGAGAGATGCTCTCACCAGTCAGATAAGACACTCAGGGTGAGTGAGAGATGCTCTCACCAGTCAGATAAGACACTCAGGGTGAGTGAGAGATGCTCTCACCAGTCAGATAAGACACTCAGGATGAGTGAGAGATGCTCTCACCAGTCAGATAAGACACTCAGGATGAGTGAGAGATGCTCTCACCAGTCAGATAAGACACTCAGGGTGAGTGAGAGATGCTCTCACCAGTCAGATAAGACACTCAGGGTGAGTGAGAGATGCTCTCACCAGTCAGATAAGACACTCAGGATGAGTGAGAGATGCTCTCACCAGTCAGATAAGACACTCAGGGTGAGTGAGAGATGCTCTCACCAGTCAGATAAGACACTCAGGATGAGTGAGAGATGCTCTCACCAGTCAGATAAGACACTCAGGATGAGTGAGAGATGCTCTCACCAGTCAGATAAGACACTCAGGATGAGTGAGAGATGCTCTCACCAGTCAGATAAGACACTCAGGATGAGTGAGAGATGCTCTCACCAGTCAGATAAGACACTCAGGATGAGTGAGAGATGCTCTCACCAGTCAGATAAGACACTCAGGGTGAGTGAGAGATGCTCTCACCAGTCAGATAAGACACTCAGGATGAGTAGGAGATGCTCTCACCAGTCAGATAAGACACTCAGGGTGAGTGAGAGATGCTCTCACCAGTCAGATAAGACACTCAGGATGAGTGAGAGATGCTCTCACCAGTCAGATAAGACACTCAGGGTGAGTGAGAGATGCTCTCACCAGTCAGAGAAGACACTCAGGATGAGTGAGAGATGCTCTCACCAGTCAGATAAGACACTCAGGATGAGTGAGAGATGATCTCACCAGTCAGATAAGATACTCAGGATGAGTGAGAGATGCTCTCACCAGTCAGATAAGACACTCAGGATGAGTAGGAGATGCTCTCACCAGTCAGATAAGACACTCAGGGTGAGTGAGAGATGCTCTCACCAGTCAGATAAGACACTCAGGGTGAGTGAGAGATGCTCTCACCAGTCAGATAAGACACTCAGGGTGAGTGAGAGATGCTCTCACCAGTCAGATAAGACACTCAGGATGAGTGAGAGATGCTCTCACCAGTCAGATAAGATACTCAGGGTGAGTGAGAGATGCTCTCACCAGTCAGATAAGACACTCAGGATGAGTGAGAGATGCTCTCACCAGTCAGATAAGACACTCAGGGTGAGTGAGAGATGCTCTCACCAGTCAGATAAGATACTCAGGATGAGTGAGAGATGCTCTCACCAGTCAGATAAGACACTCAGGATGAGTGAGAGATGCTCTCACCAGTCAGATAAGACACTCAGGATGAGTGAGAGATGCTCTCACCAGTCAGATAAGACACTCAGGGTGAGTGAGAGATGCTCTCACCAGTCAGATAAGACACTCAGGATGAGTGAGAGATGCTCTCACCAGTCAGATAAGACACTCAGGGTGAGTGAGAGATGCTCTCACCAGTCAGATAAGACACTCAGGATGAGTAAGAGATGCTCTCACCAGTCAGATAAGACACTCAGGGTGAGTGAGAGATGCTCTCACCAGTCAGATAAGACACTCAGGATGAGTAAGAGATGCTCTCACCAGTCAGATAAGACACTCAGGGTGAGTGAGAGATTCTCTCACCAGTCAGATAAGACACTCAGGATGAGTAAGAGATGCTCTCTCCAGTCAGATAAGACACTCAGGGTGAGTAAGAGATGCTCTCACCAGTCAGATAAGGCACTCAGGGTGAGTGAGAGATGCTCTCACCAGTCAGATAAGACACTCAGGATGAGTAAGAGATGCTCTCACCAGTCAGATAAGACACTCAGGGTGAGTGAGAGATGCTCTCACCAGTCAGATAAGACACTCAGGATGAGTGAGAGATGCTCTCACCAGTCAGATAAGACACTCAGGGTGAGTGAGAGATGCTCTCACCAGTCAGATAAGACACTCAGGGTGAGTGAGAGATGCTCTCACCAGTCAGATAAGACACTCAGGGTGAGTGAGAGATGGCCTCTACCAATCAGAACTGAGGTAATGTGCTATTAATCAGATACGCCAAGCAATCTGAAGCAAGTAATGAACTACAACAGTCAATCACCAGAATGAATTCTATCTTTGATGAGACTCAGAATTGTTAAGTAAATGGAAGGGAGGGGAAGTAGAGGGGAAGTAGAGGGGAAGTGGGGGGGAAGTGGAGGCGAAGGGATGGAAGTGGTAGCTATAGAAGGGAGGAAGAGGGGAAGGGGAAGTCATAGAGGGGAGGTAGAGGGGAAGGGCTGTTATAGAGGGGAGGTAGAGGGGAAGGGATAGTTATAGAGGTGTGGTAGAAGGGAAGGGATAGTTATAGAGGTGTGGTAGAAGGGAAGGGATAGTTATAGAGGTGTGGTAGAAGGGAAGGGATAGTCATAGGGGGGAAGCAGAGGTGAAAGGTTAGTCATAGAGGGGAGGTAGAGAGGAAGGGATAGTCATAGAGGGGAGGTTGAGAGGAAGGGATAGTCATAGAGGGGAGGTAGAGGGGAAGGGATAGTCATAGAGGGGAGGTAGAGAGGAAGGGATAGTCATAGAAGGGAGGTAGAGGGGAAGGGATAGTCATAGAAGGGAGATAGAGGGGAAGGGATAGTCATAGAGGGGAGGTAGAGGGGAAGGGATAGTCATAGAGGGGAGGTAGAGGGGAAGGGATAGTCATAGAGGGGAGGTTGAGAGGAAGGGATAGTCATAGAAGGGAGGTAGAGGGGAAGGGATAGTCATAGAGGGGAGGTTGAGAGGAAGGGATAGTCATAGAGGGGAGGTAGAGGGGAAGGGATAGTCATAGAGGGGAGGTAGAGAGGAAGGGATAGTCATAGAGGGGAGGTAGAGGGGAAGGGATAGTCATAGAGGGGAGGTTGAGAGGAAGGGATAGTCATAGAGGGGAGGTAGAGGGGAAGGGATAGTCATAGAGGGGAGGTTGAGAGGAAGGGATAGTCATAGAAGGGAGGTAGAGGGGAAGGGATAGTCATAGAGGGGAGGTTGAGAGGAAGGGATAGTCATAGAGGGGAGGTCTGTTCATAGAGGGGAGGTAGAGGGGAAGGGATAGTTATAGGTGTGGTAGATGGGAAGGGATAGTCATAGAGGGGAGGTAGAGGGGAAGGGATAGTCATAGAGGGGAGGTAGATAGGAATGGATAGTCATAGAGGGGAGGATAGCATAGAGGGGAGGTAGAGGGGAAGGGATAGTCAGAGAAGGGGAGGTAGAGGGGAAGGGATAGTCATAGAGGGGAGGTAGAGGGGAAGGGATAGTCATAGAGGGGAGGTAGAGGGGAAGGGATAGTCATAGAGGGGAGGTAGAGAGGAAGGGATAGTCATAGAGGGGAGGTAGAGAGGAAGGGATAGTCATAGAGGGGAGGTAGAGAGGAAGGGATAGTCATAGAGGGGAAGATAGTCATAGAGAGGGAAGGGATAGTCATAGAGGGGAGGTAGAGGGGAAGGGATAGTCATAGAGGGGAGGTAGAGAGGAAGGGATAGTCATAGAGGGGAGGTAGAGAGGAAGGGATAGTCATAGAGGGGAGGTAGAGAGGAAGGGATAGTCATAGAGGGGAGGTAGAGAGGAAGGGATAGTCATAGAGGGGAGGTAGAGAGGAAGGGATAGTCATAGAGGGGAGGTAGAGGGGAAGGGATAGTCATAGAGGGGAGGTAGAGAGGAAGGGATAGTCATAGGTAGGGGAAGGGATAGTCATAGAGGGGAGGTAGAGGAAGGGATAGTCATAGGTAGAGAGGAAGGGGTCATAGAGGGGAGTAGAGGGGGGATAGTCATAGAGGGGAGGTAGAGAGGACGGGATAGTCATAGAGGGGAAGGGATAGTTATAGAGAGGGTCATAGAGGGGAGGTAGAGAGGAAGGGATAGTCATAGAGGGGAGGTAGAGAGGAAGGGATAGTCATAGAGGGGAGGTAGAGGGGAAGGGATAGTCATAGGTAGAGGGAAGGGATAGTCATAGAGGGGAGGAGAGGAAGGGATAGTCATAGAGGGGAGGTAGGAGGAAGGGATAGTCATAGAGGGGAGGGTGAGAGGAAGGGATAGTCATAGAGGGGAGGTAGAGAGGAAGGGATAGTCATAGAGGGGAGGTAGAGAGGAAGGGATAGTCATAGAGGGGAGGTAGAGAGGAAGGGATAGTCATAGAGGGGAGGTAGAGGGGAAGGGATAGTCATAGAGGGGAGGTAGAGAGGAAGGGATAGTCATAGAGGGGAGGGTGAGAGGAAGGGATAGTCATAGAGGGGAGGTAGAGAGGAAGGGATAGTCATAGAGGGGAGGTAGAGAGGAAGGGATAGAGAGGGGAGGTAGAGAGGAAGGGATAGTCATAGAGGGGAGGTAGAGAGGAAGGGATAGTCATAGAGGGGAGGTAGAGGGGAAGGGATAGTCATAGAGGGGAAGATAGTCATAGAGAGGAAGGGATAGTCATAGAGGGGAGGTAGAGAGGAAGGGATAGTCATAGAGGGGAGGTAGAGAGGAAGGGATAGTCATAGAGGGGAAGATAGTCATAGTAGTGGAAGGGATAGTCATAGAGGGGAGGTAGAGGGGAAGGGATAGTCATAGAGGGGAGGTAGAGAGGAAGGGATAGTCATAGAGGGGAGGTAGAGAGGAAGGGATAGTCATAGAGGGGAGGTAGAGGGGAAGGGATAGTCATAGAGGGGAAGATAGTCATAGAGAGGAAGGGATAGTCATAGAGGGGAGGTAGAGGGGAAGGGATAGTCATAGAGGGGAGGTAGAGAGGAAGGGATAGTCATAGAGGGGAGGTAGAGAGGAAGGGATAGTCATAGAGGGGAGGTAGAGGGGAAGGGATAGTCATAGAGGGGAGGTAGAGAGGAAGGGATAGTCATAGAGGGGAGGTAGAGGGGAAGGGATAGTCATAGAGGGGAGGTAGAGGGGAAGGGATAGTCATAGAGGGGAGGTAGAGAGGAAGGGATAGTCATAGAGGGGAGGTAGAGGGGAAGGGATAGTCATAGAGGGGAAGTAGAGAGGAAGGGATAGTCATAGAGGGGAGGTAGAGAGGAAGGGATAGTCATAGAGGGGAGGTAGAGAGGAAGGGATAGTCATAGAGGGGAGGTAGAGAGGAAGGGATAGTCATAGAGGGGAGGTAGAGGGGAAGGGATAGTCATAGAGGGGAGGTAGAGAGGAAGGGATAGTCATAGAGGGGAGGTAGAGAGGAAGGGATAGTCATAGAGGGGAGGTAGAGGGGAAGGGATAGTCATAGAGGGGAGGTAGAGGGGAAGGGATAGTCATAGAAGGGAGGTACAGAGGAAGGGATAGTCATAGAGGGGAGGTAGAGAGGAAGGGATAGTCATAGAGGGGAGGTAGAGGGGAAGGGATAGTCATAGAGGGGAGGTAGAGAGGAAGGGATAGTCATAGAGGGGAGGTAGAGGGGAAGGGATAGTCATAGAGGGGAGGTAGAGAGGAAGGGATAGTCATAGAGGGGAGGTAGAGGGGAAGGGATAGTCATAGAGGGGAGGTAGAGAGGAAGGGATAGTCATAGAGGGGAGGTAGAGGGGAAGGGATAGTCATAGAGGGGAGGTAGAGAGGAAGGGATAGTCATAGAGGGGAGGTAGAGGGGAAGGGATAGTCATAGAGGGGAGGTAGAGAGGAAGGGATAGTCATAGAGGGGAGAGAGAGGGGAAGGGATAATCATAGAGGGGAGGTAGAGAGGAAGGGATAGTCATAGGGGAGTAGGGAAGGGATAGTCATAGAGGGGAGGTAGAGAGGAAGGGATAGTCATAGAGGGGAGGTAGAGAGGAAGGGATAGTCATAGAGGGGAGGTAGAGAGGAAGGGATAGTCATAGAGGGGAGGTAGAGAGGAAGGGATAGTCATAGAGGGGAGGTAGAGAGGAAGGGATAGTCATAGAGGGGAGGTAGAGAGGAAGGGATAGTCATAGAGCTCAGGAACAGAGGAAGGGATAGTCATAGAGGGGAGGTAGAGGGGAAGGGATAGTCATAGAGGGGAGGTAGAGAGGAAGGGATAGTCATAGAGGGGAGGTAGAGGGGAAGGGATAGTCATAGAGGGGAGGTAGAGGGGAAGGGATAGTCATAGAGGGGAGGTAGAGGGGAAGGGATAGTCATAGAGGGGAGGTAGAGGGGAAGGGATAGTCATAGAGGGGAGGTAGAGAGGAAGGGATAGTCATAGAGGGGAGGTAGAGGGGAAGGGATAGTCATAGAGGGGAGGTAGAGAGGAAGGGATAGTCATAGAGGGGAGGTAGAGGGGAAGGGATAGTCATAGAGGGGAGGTAGAGGGGAAGGGATAGTCATAGAGGGGAGGTAGAGGGGAGATATTAATCTTAAGGATATGGTTATTTTCGTCATTATGCATTAACTGTGTGTACTCACCTAGTTGTACTCACCTAGTTGTACTCACCTAGTTGTACTCACCTAGTTGTACTCACCTAGTTGTACTCACCTAGTTGTACTCACCTAGTTGAGGTTGCAGGGGTCGAGTCCAAGCTCCTGGCCCCGCCTCTTCACTGATCGCTACTAGGTCACTCTCCCTGAACCATGAGCTTTATCATACCTCTGCTTAAAGCTATGTATGGATCCTGCTCTCCACTACATCGCTTTCCAAACTATTCCACTTACTGACTACTCTGTGGCTGAAGAAATACTTCCTAACATCCCTGTGATTCATCTGTGTCTTCAATTTCCAACTGTGTCCTCTTGTTGCTGTGTCCCATCTCTGAAACATCCTGGCTTTGTCCCCCTTGTCAATTCCTCTCAGTATTTTGTATGTCGTTATCATGTCCCCCCTATCTCTCCTGTCCTCCAGTCTCGTCAGATTGATTTATTTAACCTCTCCTCGTAGGACATACCTCTTAGCTCTGGGACTAGTCTTGTTGCAAACCTTTGCACTTTCTCTAGTTTCTTTACATGCTTGGCTAGGTGTGGGTTCCAAACTGGTGCCGCATACTCCAATATGGGCCTAACGTACACGGTGTACAGGGTCCTGAACGATTCCTTATTAAGATGTCGGAATGCTGTTCTGAGGTTTGCTAGGCGCCTATATGCTGCAGCAGTTATGTGTTTGTGTGTGTGTGTGTGTACTCACCTATTTGTGGTTGCAGGGGTCGAGTCTTAGCTCCTGGCCTCGTGTGTGTGTGTGTGTGTACTCACCTAGTTATACTCACCTAGTTGTGGTTTCAGGGGTCGAGTCACATCTCTTGGCCCTGTCTCTTTACTGGTCGCTACTAGGTCATTGTCCCTGCTCCATGAGCTTTATCATACCTCTTCTTAAAGCTATGTATGGATCATACTTGTGTGTGTGTGTGTGTGTGTGTGTTTGGAAAGCTCACATCTGTTATCATCTGTGTGAAGATTGTCTCCGTGAATGCCATGATGTAGGGGGATGCCTCCATGATTCATTCATGCCACTCCTGACTCTTATTTGTTATTGCATCTGTGTTGGTATATTATACTTTCAGACTTTTTTCCACTACGGTATTTTCGTTCATGGGTTCTTGGGTCCCTGATCCTTGCCCATGGGTCAGGTGGCTGGCCTGAGTTGGTGTGGGTTGGGGGTATGAAAATAAGGGTGAAATTTTCTGAGGCTGCTGTGAGAATGGTATTTGTGCTGGGGGAAGTGGGGATTGCGGGTGCGGAAAGTAGTTTGTTTCGGGTTACTGTGCTTGGTTGGAAGGACGGGGCAAAGGGGCTTGAGAGGGGTCTGTGCTTGGTGGTGCTCCGGGGGCTAAGCTTTCATGCCTGTCAGTGCATGTCCTGTCTCACCTTCCTGACTCTGGCGTCTTTATACCTTCTCTCGGTTTCTCACACTCGTTTTTTGTTCTGTCCCAGTCGAGGTACACCCAACGATATTCTACTGTTCCTTAACTGTGCTTTCTGCTGCATTATCCTCTTTTCTACTAGTTCTTTTGTGTTACAAAAAGAGCGATATCTCCAGAGAATACTAGGTCTTCCCCTCTAGCATTTAGCTTGTCTCTGGGTTTTGTAATAAGTTGTCAGAATAAGGTCAGGTCTAGTTATCCCTTGAATTTAGTGAAATATTAATAGAATTTTGAAATTACAACTCGATGATAATAATCCAACAAAATAAAATTTGAGATCTTTAATACAAAAGTTGTCTAGGTGGATAATATATATTACATAGTTTAGGATACAAGCTCCTTCATTTCTCTTGTAGCGCAATATTGAATTGTACATATGGTAATATAGTGCTGAGGACACTTTTCGAATAGTACAAATCGTTAGTCTTTACTATGATGAGATATACTCTTGAATACGAATAATACAAGTATATACAAGTGAATGAACGTGTATGTGTGTGCTCAAAGTACTCGTAATGTCTCACTAAGACTTGACTCGAAATAGACTTAAATAGTGCCTGGCAATATATCCTCAAGTAATCTATCTTCTCGACCCTCAAGACAATCAAAACAGCTAGCTTGTATAAAATGATGAAGCATTCGCCAATCAGCAATAATGTCCCAAGCCGTCGCACAGCGTCACAAACAAGGAGACAAAATAACGACCCTAACTAATGACCATCAGTAGATCCTCCATAAAAGGCATAAAACTCCCTTAATACTGAATGTAAGTTCAGTATTACCAAATCCCCGACTATGATGGTGTGTAGATGCCACACAAAGTAGGTCAGAATCTTCAGCTTGGGACCTGGAGTTTACCTGGAGAGAGTTCCGGGGGTCAACGCCCCCGCGGCCCGGTCTGTGACCAGGCCTCCTGGTGGATCAGAGCCTGATCAACCAGGCTGTTGCTGCTGGCAGCACGCAAACCAACGTACGAGCCACAGCCCGGCTGATCCGGAACTGACTTTAGGTGCTTGTCCAGTGCCAGCTTGAAGACTGCCAGGGGTCTGTTGGTAATCCCCCTTATGTGTGCTGGGAGGCAGTTGAACAGTCTCGGGCCCCTGACACTTATTGTATGGTCTCTTAACGTGCTAGTGACACCCCTGCTTTTCATTGGGGGGATGTTGCATCGTCTGCCAAGTCTTTTGCTTTAGTAGTGAGTGATTTTCGTGTGCAAGTTCGGTACTAGTCCCTCTAGGATTTTCCAGGTGTATATAATCATGTATCTCTCCCTCCTGCGTTCCAGGGAATACAGGTTTAGGAACCTCAAGCGCTCCCAATAATTGAGGTGTTTTATCTCCGTTATGCGCGCCGTGAAAGTTCTCTGTACATTTTCTAGGTCGGCAATTTCACCTGCCTTGAAAGGTGTTGTTAGTGTGCAGCAATATTCCAGCCTAGATAGAACAAGTGACCTGAAGAGTGTCATCATGGGCTTGGCCTCCCTAGTTTTGAAGGTTCTCATTATCCATCCTGTCATTTTTCTAGCAGATGCGATTGATACAATGTTATGGTCCTTGAAGGTGAGATCCTCCGACATGATCACTCCCAGGTCTTTGACGTTGGTGTTTCGCTCTATTTTGTGGCCAGAATTTGTTTTGTACTCTGATGAAGATTTAATTTCCTCATGTTTACCATATCTGAGTAATTGAAATTTCTCATCGTTGAACTTCATATTGTTTTCTGCAGCCCACTGAAAGATTTGGTTGATGTCCGCCTGGAGCTTTGCAGTGTCTGCAATGGAAGACACTGTCATGCAGATTCGGGTGTCATCTGCAAAGGAAGACACGGTGCCGTGGCTGACATCCTTGTCTATGTCGGATATGAGGATGAGGAACAAGATGGGAGCGAGTACTGTGCCTTGTGGAACAGAGCTTTTCACCGTAGCTGCCTCGGACTTTACTCTGTTGACGACTACTCTCTGTGTTCTGTTAGTGAGGAAATTATAGATCCATCGACCGACTTTTCCTGTTATTCCTTTAGCACGCATTTTGTGCGCTATTACGCCATGGTCACACTTGTCGAAGGCTTTTGCAAAGTCTGTATATATTACATCTGCATTCTTTTTGTCTTCTAGTGCATTTAGGACCTTGTCGTAGTGATCCAATAGTTGAGACAGACAGGAGCGACCTGTTCTAAACCCATGTTGCCCTGGATTGTGTAACTGATGGGTTTCTAGATGGGTGGTGATCTTGCTTCTTAGGACCCTTTCAAAGATTTTTATGATATGGGATGTTAGTGCTATTGGTCTGTAGTTCTTTGCTGTTGCTTTACTGCCCCCTTTGTGGAGTGGGGCTATGTCTGTTGTTTTTAGTAACTGTGGGACGAACCCCGTGTCCATGCTCCCTCTCCATAGGATGGAAAAGGCTCGTGATAGGGGCTTCTTGCAGTTCTTGATGAACACAGAGTTCCATGAGTCTGGCCCTGGGGCAGAGTGCATGGGCATGTCATTTATCGCCTGTTCGAAGTCATTTGGCGTCAGGATAACATCGGATAGGCTTGTGTTAATCAAATTTTGTGGCTCTCTCATAAAAAATTAATTTTGATCTTCGACTCTCAGTCTGGTTAGCGGCTTGCTAAAAAGTGAGTCATATTGGGACTTGAGTAGCTCACTCATTTCCTTGCTGTCATCTGTGTAGGACCCATCTTGTTTAAGTAGGGGCCCAATACTGGACGTTGTTCTCGATTTTGATTTGGCATAGGAGAAGAAATACTTTGGGTTTCTTTCGATTTCATTTATGGCTTTTAGTTCTTCCCGCGATTCCTGACTCCTAAAGGATTCTTTTAGCTTAAGTTCGATGCTTGCTATTTCTCTGACCAGTGTCTCCCTACGCATTTCAGATATATTGACCTCTTTTAGCCGCTCTGTTATTCTTTTCCGTCGCCTGTAAAGGGAGCGCCTGTCTCTTTCCGTTTTACATCTACTCCTCCTTTTTCTTAGAGGAATAAGCCTTGTGCATACATCGAGTGCCACCGAGTTAATCTGTTCTAGGCATAAGTTGGGGTCTGTGTTGCTTAGTATATCTTCCCAGCTTATATCGGTTAGGACTTGGTTTACTTGGTCCCACTTTATGTTTTTGTTATTGAAGTTGAATTTGGTGAATGCTCCCTCGTGACTAATCTCATTATGTCGGTCTGGGGCTCCGCGCATACATGACTGAACCTCAATTATGTTGTGATCTGAGTATATTGTTTTTGATATGGTGACATTTCTTATCAGATCATCATTGTTAGTGAAGATGAGGTCTAGTGTATTCTCCAGTCTAGTAGGCTCTATTATTTGCTGGTTTAAATTGAATTTTGTGCAGAGATTTAAAAGCTCGCGTGAGTGTGAGTTTTCATCAGAGCTGCCTCCTGGTGTCATTACTGCAACAATATTATTTGCTATATTCCTCCAGTTTAGGTGCCTTAAGTTGAAATCCCCCAGGAGCAAGATGTTGGGTGCAGGAGCTGGAAGGTTTTCCAGACAGTGGTCAATTTTTAACAGCTGTTCCTGGAATTGCTGGGATGTTGCATCCGGAGGCTTGTAGACTACCACAATGACTAGGTTTTGGTTCTCGACCTTTACTGCTAAAACTTCCACTACATCATTTGAGGCATTTAGCAGTTCTGTGCAAACAAGTGACTCTGCAATGTACAGGCCAACCCCCCCCCCTTTTGCCTGTTCACTCTGTCACATCTGTATAGGTTGTAACCTGGGATCCATAATTCGTTGTCCAAGTGATCCTTTATGTGGGTCTCAGTGAAAGCCGCGAACATTGCCTTTGCCTCTGCAAGCAGTCCACGGATGAAAGGTATTTTGTTGTTTGTTGCTGGCTTTAGACCTTGTATATTTGCAAAGAAGAATGTTATCGGACTGGTGGTATTGTTGGTACTGGGGGGGGGGATTTTTTTCCGGCATTAGTATCTGTATCTGTTGGTTTGGAGTGGAGGCCATCGACTGTGGTTCCACTCCAGGAATGACTGGATTTGGTGTACGATTTCTGCCATTTCCTGCCAGTTTTTTTTCCTTCCTAGCACTAAAAAACCTCTCCCTCTTGAGTGGCTGTGGCTACCCAGGTTTTCCCATGGCCTGGATGTTTTGTATCTTTTTGTACCCTTTAGATGGTGTGCCTGGCAATTTAAGTTATAGCACAGTCTTTCCTGTACCTAAGAGGTACACAGTTCAGGGTGAAAAAGCTTACAGGAAGGGAGTTTGCATTTTCCTGTTGTCATATGGGCATGTCATTTTCTAGGGTGGTCATAGTTGCACGTCCCATCTGTTTTTCCAGATTTCCCATGCCAGCAGATACCAATTGCATAGTATGTGCACAGGCTTGGTTTCCGTTTGCCTTGGGTTTCTGTGACTGTATTCCCTGTTGGTGCATGTTTCCCTGTCTTACTTCTATCCTCCCTAGCACCAACAATGGAGCTCCCACCAGTTGTTTTTGGTAATATATCCTCACTATTGCTAGTGGAGTCCTCTTGTTTGCTATTTCCTGCGGTATTTCTAGTTTGCAATATTGGTTTTATCTTATCTTTGACTACACTTGTTTCCCTACTATGGCTCCTGTCCCCTATGAGGTCATTTATATGTATTCCTTCCTGCGTATAATTCCCGACTACCTGGACAAAATCTCCAGCTTCACCATTACTGTCTCCCAGGACAGCATCTCCAGCTTCCCCATTACTGTCTCCCAGGACAGCATCTCCAGCTTCCCCATTACTGTCTCCCAGGACAGCATCTCCAGCTTCCCCATTACTGTCTCCCAGGACAGCATCTCCAGCTTCACCATTACTGTCTCCCAGGACAGCATCTCCAGCTTCACCATTACTGTCTCCCAGGACAGCATCTCCAGCTTCACCATTACTGTCTCCCAGGACAGCATCTCCAGCTTCCCCATTACTGTCTCCCAGGACAGCATCTCCAGCTTCCCCATTACTGTCTCCCAGGACAGCATCTCCAGCTTCACCATTACTGTCTCCCAGGACAGCACCTCCAGCTTCACCATTACTGTCTCCCAGGACAGCATCTCCAGCTTCCCCATTACTGTCTCCCAGGACAGCACCTCCAGCTTCACCATTACTGTCTCCCAGGACAGCATCTCCAGCTTCACCATTACTGTCTCCCAGGACAGCATCTCCAGCTTCACCATTACTGTCTCCCAGGACAGCATCTCCAGCTTCCCCATTACTGTCTCCCAGGACAGCACCTCCAGCTTCACCATTACTGTCTCCCAGGACAGCATCTCCAGCTTCACCATTACTGTCTCCCAGGACAGCATCTCCAGCTTCCCCATTACTGTCTCCCAGGACAGCATCTCCAGCTTCCCCATTACTGTCTCCCAGGACAGCACCTCCAGCTTCACCATTACTGTCTCCCAGGACAGCACCTCCAGCTTCACCATTACTGTCTCCCAGGACAGCACCTCCAGCTTCCCCATTACTGTCTCCCAGGACAGCACCTCCAGCTTCCCCATTACTGTCTCCCAGGACAGCATCTCCAGCTTCACCATTACTGTCTCCCAGGACAGCACCTCCAGCTTCACCATTACTGTCTCCCAGGACAGCATCTCCAGCTTCCCCATTACTGTCTCCCAGGACAGCACCTCCAGCTTCCCCATTACTGTCTCCCAGGACAGCATCTCCAGCTTCACCATTACTGTCTCCCAGGACAGCATCTCCAGCTTCACCATTACTGTCTCCCAGGACAGCATCTCCAGCTTCACCATTACTGTCTCCCAGGACAGCACCTCCAGCTTCCCCATTACTGTCTCCCAGGACAGCATCTCCAGCTTCACCATTACTGTCTCCCAGGACAGCATCTCCAGCTTCCCCATTACTGTCTCCCAGGACAGCATCTCCAGCTTCACCATTACTGTCTCCCAGGACAGCATCTCCAGCTTCCCCATTACTGTCTCCCAGGACAGCACCTCCAGCTTCACCATTACTGTCTCCCAGGACAGCACCTCCAGCTTCACCATTACTGTCTCCCAGGACAGCACCTCCAGCTTCACCATTACTGTCTCCCAGGACAGCATCTCCAGCTTCACCATTACTGTCTCCCAGGACAGCATCTCCAGCTTCACCATTACTGTCTCCCAGGACAGCACCTCCAGCTTCCCCATTACTGTCTCCCAGGACAGCACCTCCAGCTTCACCATTACTGTCTCCCAGGACAGCACCTCCAGCTTCACCATTACTGTCTCCCAGGACAGCACCTCCAGCTTCACCATTACTGTCTCCCAGGACAGCACCTCCAGCTTCCCCATTACTGTCTCCCAGGACAGCACCTCCAGCTTCACCATTACTGTCTCCCAGGACAGCACCTCCAGCTTCACCATTACTGTCTCCCAGGACAGCACCTCCAGCTTCACCATTACTGTCTCCCAGGACAGCACCTCCAGCTTCCCCATTACTGTCTCCCAGGACAGCACCTCCAGCTTCACCATTACTGTCTCCCAGGACAGCACCTCCAGCTTCACCATTACTGTCTCCCAGGACAGCATCTCCAGCTTCACCATTACTGTCTCCCAGGACAGCATCTCCAGCTTCACCATTACTGTCTCCCAGGACAGCACCTCCAGCTTCACCATTACTGTCTCCCAGGACAGCATCTCCAGCTTCACCATTACTGTCTCCCAGGACAGCACCTCCAGCTTCACCATTACTGTCTCCCAGGACAGCACCTCCAGCTTCACCATTACTGTCTCCCAGGACAGCACCTCCAGCTTCACCATTACTGTCTCCCAGGACAGCATCTCCAGCTTCACCATTACTGTCTCCCAGGACAGCACCTCTAGCTTCACCATTACTGTCTCCCAGGACAGCATCTCCAGCTTCACCATTACTGTCTCCCAGGACAGCATCTCCAGCTTCACCATTACTGTCTCCCAGGACAGCACCTCCAGCTTCACCATTACTGTCTCCCAGGACAGCATCTCCAGCTTCACCATTACTGTCTCCCAGGACAGCATCTCCAGCTTCACCATTACTGTCTCCCAGGACAGCACCTCTAGCTTCACCATTACTGTCTCCCAGGACAGCATCTCCAGCTTCACCATTACTGTCTCCCAGGACAGCATCTCCAGCTTCACCATTACTGTCTCCCAGGACAGCACCTCCAGCTTCACCATTACTGTCTCCCAGGACAGCACCTCCAGCTTCACCATTACTGTCTCCCAGGACAGCATCTCCAGCTTCACCATTACTGTCTCCCAGGACAGCATCTCCAGCTTCACCATTACTGTCTCCCAGGACAGCACCTCTAGCTTCACCATTACTGTCTCCCAGGACAGCATCTCCAGCTTCACCATTACTGTCTCCCAGGACAGCATCTCCAGCTTCACCATTACTGTCTCCCAGGACAGCACCTCCAGCTTCACCATTACTGTCTCCCAGGACAGCACCTCCAGCTTCACCATTACTGTCTCCCAGGACAGCACCTCCAGCTTCACCATTACTGTCTCCCAGGACAGCACCTCTAGCTTCACCATTACTGTCTCCCAGGACAGCACCTCCAGCTTCACCATTACTGTCTCCCAGGACAGCACCTCCAGCTTCACCATTACTGTCTCCCAGGACAGCACCTCTAGCTTCACCATTACTGTCTCCCAGGACAGCACCTCCAGCTTCACCAGGGTTGAAGAGTGTCTCCACACGACACACGACCTCTGCAAAACATCAAAACCACTCAGTCTGAACGAGAGGTATGTTTTGATCACACCACCGAAACCATACTCTACCAACACAGTCTAAATAACGAACAAACAGCCAGAGACGAGACAGATCCCTGGAGAGATGTTTCTCGTAGAAGTCACTTGAGAGATGCTTCCAGGACTAAAGGCAGATTTAGAGAGAGAGGCATGGACTGCAATGCTACTATAGCAACGGTGTGCAGTACTGCCTGACACAAAACAAGCGAGCAGTAGTTAGCAAGGCAGTTCACGATGGCAGACAGCCAATCACAACTCTTCAACAGCGAGCACAGTGAGAAGTGTAATATGTTACATCCTACTTAAATACATAGCTAATATAATAAGTCAAATAATAATATAAACAAGATATTTTTGTTTTAGCTGTTAATGAAGATATCGGCAATATAAAATTATATGAAAAGGTAATACACATTAAATATACATAATATACATTGTGTCCCTCTCAGGCGGCACAATACTTGTGAGGCTCAATTTGACTGGACGACTTTTTCCCTCGAGTACCTCCAGAGTCTATGAAAATTTCTCACCTGGGACAAACCCTCCCCACCCATTATTGTGATATTGTTAATCTCCCCTTCCTCCCTCTCTCGTGATTTGTCATAAGTCCTTCCTTAAGCCTCCAGAAGCCCGTGAATAATTAATGACCCCTCTCTCTCTCTCTCTCTCTCTCTCTCTCTCTCTCTCTCTCTCTCTCTCTCTCCTTTTCCTACTTCCTTTCTCACCATCTCTGTATCTGAAATGAGCAACTCCTTTGTCGTTCTTCTCATTATTTCCTGAACCTCCCGGCTGTCTGATAGCATTTCCGCTAAGGTCTACTGTGCTCCACGGGAAGACTTGGTATACAGTGCTCCACGGGAAGACTTGGTCTACTGTGCTCCACAGGAAGACTTGGTCTACAGTGCTCCACAGGAAGACTTGGTCTACAGTGCTCCACGGGAAGACTTGGTCTACAGTGCTCCACAGGAAGACTTGGTCTACTGTGCTCCACAGGAAGACTTGGTCAACATTGCTCCACAGGAAGACTTAGTCTACAGTGCTCCACAGGAAGACTTGGTCTACAGTGCTCCACAGGAAGACTTGGTCTACAGTGCTCCACGGGAAGACTTGGTCTACAGTGCTCCACAGGAAGACTTGGTCAACATTGCTCCACAGGAAGACTTAGTCTACAGTGCTCCACAGGAAGACTTGGTCTACAGAGCTCCACAGGAAGACTTGGTCTACAGTGCTCCACAGGAAGACTTGGTCTACAGTGCTCCACAGGAAGACTTGGTCTACTGTGCTCCACAGGAAGACTTGGTCTACAGTGCTCCACAGGAAGACTTGGTCTACAGTGCTCCACAGGAAGACTTGGTCTACTGTGCTCCACAGGAAGACTTGGTCTACTGTGCTCCACGGGAAGACTTGGTCTACTGTGCTCCACAGGAAGACTTGGTCTACAGTGCTCCACAGGAAGACTTGGTCTACTGTGCTCCACGGGAAGACTTGGTCTACAGTGCTCCACAGGAAGACTTGGTCAACATTGCTCCACAGGAAGACTTAGTCTACAGTGCTCCACAGGAAGACTTGGTCTACAGTGCTCCACAAGAAGACTTGGTCTACAGTGCTCCACGGGAAGACTTGGTCTACAGTGCTCCACAGGAAGACTTGGTCAACATTGCTCCACAGGAAGACTTAGTCTACAGTGCTCCACAGGAAGACTTGGTCTACAGAGCTCCACAGGAAGACTTGGTCTACAGTGCTCCACAGGAAGACTTGGTCTACAGTGCTCCACAGGAAGACTTGGTCTACTGTGCTCCACAGGAAGACTTGGTCTACAGTGCTCCACAGGAAGACTTGGTCTACAGTGCTCCACAGGAAGACTTGGTCTACTGTGCTCCACAGGAAGACTTGGTCTACTGTGCTCCACGGGAAGACTTGGTCTACAGTGCTCCACAGGAAGACTTGGTCTACAGTGCTCCACAGGAAGACTTGGTCTACTGTGCTCCACGGGAAGACTTGGTCTACAGTGCTCCACAGGAAGACTTAGTCTACAGTGCTCCACGGGAAGACTTGGTCTACAGTGCTCCACAGGAAGACTTGGTCTACTGTGCTCCACAGGAAGACTTGGTCTACTGTGCTCCACGGGAAGACTTGGTCTACAGTGCTCCACAGGAAGACTTGGTCTACAGTGCTCCACAGGAAGACTTGGTCTACAGTGCTCCACAGGAAGACTTGGTCTACTGTGCTCCACAGGAAGACTTGGTCTACAGTGCTCCACAGGAAGACTTGGTCTACAGTGCTCCACAGGAAGACTTAGTCTACAGTGCTCCACAGGAAGACTTGGTCTACAGTGCTCCACAGGAAGACTTGGTCTACAGTGCTCCACAGGAAGACTTGGTCTACAGTGCTCCACAGGAAGGATGATACAGTGGTGGTGCTCTCTACCTGCCTGGGAAGGATGATATAGTGGTGGTGCTCTCTACCTGCCTGGGAAGGATGATACAGTGGTGGTGCTCTCTACCTGCCTGGGAAGGATGATACAGTGGTGGTGCTCTCTACCTGCCTGGGAAGGATGATACAGTGGTGGTGCTCTCTACCTGCCTGGGAAGGATGATACAGTGGTGGTGCTCTCTACCTGCCTGGGAAGGATGATATAGTGGTGGTGCTCTTTACCTGCCTGGGAAGGATGATACAGTGGTGGTGCTCTCTACCTGCCTGGGAAGGATGATATAGTGGTGGTGCTCTCTACCTGCCTGGGAAGGATGATACAGTGGTGGTGCTCTCTACCTGCCTGGGAAGGATGATACAGTGGTGGTGCTCTCTACCTGCCTGGGAAGGATGATACAGTGGTGGTGCTCTCTACCTGCCTGGGAAGGATGATACAGTGGTGGTGCTCTCTACCTGCCTGGGAAGGATGATACAGTGGTGGTGCTCTCTACCTGCCTGGGAAGGATGATACGGTGGTGGTGCTCTCTACCTGCCTGGGAAGGATGATACAGTGGTGGTGCTCTCTACCTGCCTGGGAAGGATGATACGGTGGTGGTGCTCTCTACCTGCCTGGGAAGGATGATACAGTGGTGGTGCTCTCTACCTGCCTGGGAAGGATGATACAGTGGTGGTGCTCTCTACCTGCCTGGGAAGGATGATACAGTGGTGGTGCTCTCTACCTGCCTGGGAAGGATGATACAGTGGTGGTGCTCTCTACCTGCCTGGGAAGGATGATACAGTGGTGGTGCTCTCTACCTGCCTGGGAAGGATGATACAGTGGTGGTGCTCTCTACCTGCCTGGGAAGGATGATACAGTGGTGGTGCTCTCTACCTGCCTGTGAAGGATGATACAGTGGTGGTGCTCTCTACCTGCCTGGGAAGGATGATACAGTGGTGGTGCTCTCTACCTGCCTGGAAAGGATGATATAGTGGTGGTGCTCTCTACCTGCCTGGGAAGGATGATACAGTGGTGGTGCTCTCTACCTGCCTGGGAAGGATGATACAGTGGTGGTGCTCTCTACCTGCCTGGGAAGGATGATACAGTGGTGGTGCTCTCTACCTGCCTGGGAAGGATGATACAGTGGTGGTTCTCTCTACCTGCCTGGGAAGGATGATACAGTGGTGGTGCTCTCTACCTGCCTGGGAAGGATGATACAGTGGTGGTGCTCTCTACCTGCCTGGGAAGGATGATACGGTGGTGGTGCTCTCTACCTGCCTGGGAAGGATGATACAGTGGTGGTGCTCTCTACCTGCCTGGGAAGGATGATACAGTGGTGGTGCTCTCTACCTGCCTGGGAAGGATGATACAGTTGTGGTGCTCTCTACCTGCCTGGGAAGGATGATACAGTGGTGGTGCTCTCTACCTGCCTGGGAAGGATGATACAGTGGTGGTGCTCTCTACCTGCCTGGGAAGGATGATACAGTGGTGGTGCTCTCTACCTGCCTGGGAAGGATGATACAGTGGTGGTGCTCTCTACCTGCCTGGGAAGGATGATACAGTGGTGGTGCTCTCTACCTGCCTGGGAAGGATGATACAGTGGTGGTGCTCTCTACCTGCCTGGGAAGGATGATATAGTGGTGGTGCTCTCTACCTGCCTGGGAAGGATGATACAGTGGTGGTGCTCTCTACCTGCCTGGGAAGGATGATACAGTGGTGGTGCTCTCTACCTGCCTGGGAAGGATGATACAGTGGTGGTGCTCTCTACCTGCCTGGGAAGGATGATACAGTGGTGGTGCTCTCTACCTGCCTGGGAAGGATGATACAGTGGTGGTGCTCTCTACCTGCCTGGGAAGGATGATACAGTGGTGGTGCTCTCTACCTGCCTGGGAAGGATGATACAGTGGTGGTGCTCTCTACCTGCCTGGGAAGGATGATACAGTGGTGGTGCTCTCTACCTGCCTGGGAACGATGATATAGTGGTGGTGCTCTCTACCTGCCTGGGAAGGATGATACAGTGGTGGTGCTCTCTACCTGCCTGGGAAGGATGATACAGTGGTGGTGCTCTCTACCTGCCTGGGAAGGATGATACAGTGGTGGTGCTCTCTACCTGCCTGGGAACGATGATACAGTGGTGGTGCTCTCTACCTGCCTGGGAAGGATGATACAGTGGTGGTGCTCTCTACCTGCCTGGGAAGGATGATACAGTGGTGGTGCTCTCTACCTGCCTGGGAAGGATGATATGGTGGTGGTGCTCTCTACCTGCCTGGGAAGGATGATACAGTGGTGGTGCTCTCTACCTGCCTGGGAAGGATGATACGGTGGTGGTGCTCTCTACCTGCCTGGGAAGGATGATACAGTGGTGGTGCTCTCTACCTGCCTGGGAAGGATGATACAGTGGTTGTGCTCTCTACCTGCCTGGGAAGGATGATACAGTGGTGGTGCTCTCTACCTGCCTGGGAAGGATGATACAGTGGTGGTGCTCTCTACCTGCCTGGGAAGGATGATACAGTGGTGGTGCTCTCTACCTGCCTGGGAAGGATGATACAGTGGTGGTGCTCTCTACGTGCCTGGGAAGGATAATACAGTGGTGGTGCTCTCTACCTGCCTGGGAAGGATGATACAGTGGTGGTGCTCTCTACCTGCCTGGGAAGGATGATACAGTGGTGGTGCTCTCTACCTGCCTGGGAAGGATGATACAGTGGTGGTGCTCTCTACCTGCCTGGGAAGGATGATACAGTGGTGGTGCTCTCTACCTGCCTGGGAAGGATGATACAGTGGTGGTGCTCTCTACCTGCCTGGGAAGGATGATACAGTGGTGGTGCTCTCTACCTGCCTGGGAAGGATGATATAGTGGTGGTGCTCTCTACCTGCCTGGGAAGGATGATACAGTGGTGGTGCTCTCTACCTGCCTGGGAAGGATGATACAGTGGTGGTGCTCTCTACCTGCCTGGGAAGGATGATACAGTGGTGGTGCTCTCTACCTGCCTGGGAACGATGATACAGTGGTGGTGCTCTCTACCTGCCTGGGAAGGATGATACAGTGGTGGTGCTCTCTACCTGCCTGGGAAGGATGATACAGTGGTGGTGCTCTCTACCTGCCTGGGAAGGATGATATGGTGGTGGTGCTCTCTACCTGCCTTGGAAGGATGATACAGTGGTGGTGCTCTCTACCTGCCTGGGAACGATGATACGGTGGTGGTGCTCTCTACCTGCCTGGGAAGGATGATACAGTGGTGGTGCTCTCTACCTGCCTGGGAAGGATGATACAGTGGTTGTGCTCTCTACCTGCCTAGGAAGGATGATACAGTGGTGGTGCTCTCTACCTGCCTGGGAAGGATGATACAGTGGTGGTGCTCTCTACCTGCCTGGGAAGGATGATACAGTGGTGGTGCTCTCTACCTGCCTGGGAAGGATGATACAGTGGTGGTGCTCTCTACGTGCCTGGGAAGGATGATACAGTGGTGGTGCTCTCTACCTGCATGGGAAGGATGATACAGTGGTGGTGCTCTCTACCTGCCTGGGAAGGATGATACAGTGGTGGTGCTCTCTACCTGCCTGGGAAGGATGATACAGTGGTGGTGCTCTCTACCTGCCTGGGAAGGATGATACAGTGGTGGTGCTCTCTACCTGCCTGGGAAGGATGATACAGTGGTGGTGCTCTCTACGTGCCTGGGAAGGATGATACAGTGGTGGTGCTCTCTACCTGCCTGGGAAGGATGATACAGTGGTGGTGCTTCTACCTGCCTTGGAAGGATGATACAGTGGTGGTGCTCTCTACCTGCCTGGGAAGGATGATACAGTGGTGGTGCTCTCTACCTGCCTGGGAAGGATGATACAGTGGTGGTGCTCTCTACCTGCCTGGGAAGGATGATACAGTGGTGGTGCTCTCTACCTGCCTGGGAAGGATGATACAGTGGTGGTGCTCTCTACCTGCCTGGGAAGGATGATACAGTGGTGGTGCTCTCTACCTGCCTGGGAAGGATGATACAGTGGTGGTGCTCTCTACCTGCCTGGGAAGGATGATAGAGTGGTGGTGCTCTCTACCTGCCTGGGAAGGATGATACAGTGGTGGTGCTCTCTACCTGCCTGGGAAGGATGACACAGTGGTGGTGCTCTCTACCTGCCTGGGAAGGATGATACAGTGGTGGTGCTCTCTACCTGCCTGGGAAGGATGATATAGTGGTGGTGCTCTCTACCTGCCTGGGAAGGATGATATAGTGGTGGTGCTCTCTACCTGCCTGGGAAGGATGATACAGTGGTGGTGCTCTCTACCTGCCTGGGAAGGATGATATAGTGGTGGTGCTCTTTACCTGCCTGGGAAGGATGATACAGTGGTGGTGCTCTCTACCTGCCTGGGAAGGATGATACAGTGGTGGTGCTCTCTACCTGCCTGGGAAGGATGATACAGTGGTGGTGCTCTCTACCTGCCTGGGAAGGATGATACAGTGGTGGTGCTCTCTACCTGCCTGGGAAGGATGATACAGTGGTGGTGCTCTCTACCTGCCTGGGAAGGATGATACAGTGGTAGTGCTCTCTACCTGCCTGGGAAGGATGATACAGTGGTGGTGCTCACTACCTGCCTGGGAAGGATGATACAGTGGTGGTGCTCTCTACCTGCCTGGGAAGGATGATATACTGGTGGTGCTCTCTACCTGCCTGGGAAGGATGATATAGTGGTGGTGCTCTCTACCTGCCTGGGAAGGATGATACAGTGGTGGTGCTCTCTACCTGCCTGGGAAGGATGATACAGTGGTGGTGCTCTCTACCTGCCTGGGAAGGATGATACAGTGGTGGTGCTCTCTACCTGCCTGGGAAGGATGATACAGTGGTGGTGCTCTCTACCTGCCTGGGAAGGATGATACAGTGGTGGTGCTCTCTACCTGCCTGGGAAGGATGAT